>NC_079516.1:53457771-53709999 GCF_000801105.2 Raphanus sativus | reverse complement strand
AACATCATCTTCGTCGGCATTCGTCTCCGGGAATGGTGGTTCTTTTACACCGTCTTCGCTGGCTTAGCATCGTCTACTTGTCATTAAAAATGGCTACGGTTACTTGTTAGAAGATCGAAGCTTTGGATTCGACCTTTCTTCTTCAGTTTGGCTCTGCTGATGGTGGATTCCGGCGTGTTTACTCTGCCTCTGGCGAAAGGTCATGTCTTCCGTCGGATGTTCACGTGTTGAAGAGATATGAGATCCTCTTTGACTCATATGTGGGCTTTGGGCCTTTTAAAATTAATGTTTTTCTTGTTTTGGACTTTGTTTTATGTCTTGGTGTTTTGTTGTTGGTAAATGGGTTTAATCCTATAATAATAAAACAACAGATGACTTAAAAAAAAAGTGTCCACATGTAGTATTAGGATAACTAATCACATTTCCTTCATCTTTCACTTCTCTCTCTCGTCTCTATAACTTATGAATCCTATTTGTGATTTTATTGTAAACCTCCACTTTTACCGTCAATTATTCATCTCCATTAAACATAAGCTCTTCAATAATTTTCTTTAGCTTGAAAGTAAATTTACTATGCATCTCTTCCATCAATCCACCACCACTGCAACGTTTCTCCTTGAGCTTCAGGTTTTGTCTTATCCTCTCCGAGAGATATACAAAGATTTTGGGTTTAGACGCAGAAGCTTCTCTTAGCCGGTGGAAGTTAGGGTTTGTGCACGGTGCCCGAGGCGATGTGGCGGAGCTTGGCGGAGAGAGGCTTGAGAGTCAGAGTTTCTTGTAGATCTCGGCGTTCGGGCCGCGGGATGCCTCCGAGGTTGGCTCTGGTGGGTTGTTGGTTAGTCGTGGAGGGATCTACGGCCGGTTTCGAACACGCTGGCTGGAGCGAACTTCCGACGACGTTGGGATCTGCTATTCCAATCGTGTTCGTCGAAGTTGGGGGTTTTGTGTTCCTTGTGTCTTATCACACTCGCTTTAGTATTTTCTCTTAGATTAAGATCTCGATCTCGATTTGAGTTGTGCTTTGTTTGCTTGTTTTGTGTTAGCCATTGCGGTTGGGTACCGTCGTTTCTCCAACGTCGAGATGTAACTTCCGATTCTCTCTTTTTGGAGATTGTTAAATTTTAATATTTAAAAGAAAAAAATTTATTTAGATTATTATAATATTGAAATAGAGATATGAGATATTTGAGTTACATAATTTGTTTAAATAATGTAAACAATTTTTTTCATATGAAATCACGTGGGCCTTGGCGGGCTTCAGAAACACAAATCGCGTGTAGTCAACACAACGGATGCAGACGCGGAGAGTGAACAAAACGCATGATACACACAAACCACTGCTGTTGCGACGGGTGTCACCATTTGTCCCCCCTCACAAATATATCGTGGATAGGAGTGCTTTATTCATTTAGACATATTCTCTACTTTCTTTACAAAAAAGAACACAATCCACTTGAGAGGCACATTGTGTAGGAGAGAGAAGAAAATTTTGACGTTAAAGCCCTTTCTTCTATAGAGAAAGAGAGTAACGAAATTGTAAGGACAAGAGATTGAGGAGGTCTCGTTAGGATCCAGCTGGCATATGTAAATCCTCTTATTTTAGCTTCATATTTTGAATAAATAAAAATTTACCAATATATATGCATAAAATAAAATATTTTTTTCTTTTTATTTTGATATCCATATATCTACATGTAACTTTTAATTAAATTTTTATCTATTGATTCTCTACCTAAATATTCATACCAAACGTAGGACTAGGCGATGAAAACGGCGATCTAGGGCTCTCGATGGTATCGCAACGATGGGATCCGGGGATCGGTGAGGCTGTTGGGTTGGAAGTAAATCGGGCTTACGAAGGGGGCTCTAGAGAAAGGAAACAACGGGTACGACTAAATTGTTGGGAGGGGTGGTTTGATCCAAAAGATGGAAAGGGGATCCTTGCGAGGCTGAGGAAATCTTCAATATCATTACAGTGGATTACAATTGGGGTCACCATCAAGATTAAAATTGGTATTATTTCCGTTTTCTCCATTCGTATCTGGACAAGGGAGATCGGAGAGATTCGAGTCCATTTGTATGTGACTCGGAAAGGGTTATTAGAGGTATCAATTTGGAGACTGGATTGTGGCTGTGAGGTCAGTCATATCTTTTATGGAATATATGGTTTTAATGGGCAAAATATTTTGCGAGGAGACATAGTGGTGGTCGTCATGGAGGTGGTGCCAAAAAGATGGAGGAGAAGGGTACTTCAAATCCGAAAGGGGGACAGCAGAAACTTTAATTTTATGGATATCATCTTCTCAATATTCAGTAAGCAGGTCCTGGGTTTGGCGTTAGTTCTTTATAGCCTTTGGTTTTTCATAAGCTTCATGCGCATGTGTACTCACGTTGGGTCTAAGGTCTTGTTGGTTTTATCATATCTGTTTGCATGTTTTTCTGCAATGCTTAATTTCAAATTATATCAAAGGAATAAAAATGGATTCTTTTATTATTGGTACTGGTGGTTCTCAGTGATTCTTATTAGCGTTTCCACTCATGTTTATTCTGAGCTTTTTGGTATTTTGGATAAGGGTTGGACTGTATTTGTGATCAAAAAGGTTTATTGGTTATGGTGGACACTGTTTATGGCTTTGGTTGGAGATCAATGGCTGTGTTGGGTCTCTTTAAACCACACACGGACCATGTTTCTGGTCTCTGTGTTTTTTTGGCTGTTGGATGGCCTTCTTTTGCTTCATTGTATTGACCATGAGAAATGGTATTGGAATAAAATAACTGGATGGAGGTTTTTTATTATGGCAGCAAAGGTAGTAGGATTAAATCACAGTTTTGGCAGGATGGTTTTAAATTGGTTTATGGTTGGTGACTGGTATCGATGGAATATATGGACAAGAGAGGTATATGGTACACAACAAATAAGGTATGTCCTTTGGATTTTAAAATTGATAAAACTGAGTTGTGATGGGGTACAAAGAGATCATTTGGAAGCAACAGAGGACAAACGATGGAATATAATAAACTCGAATGATCTACTAAGCCTGGTGTCTTGGTGTTTTGCATATGTTAATGGTAGTGTGGATATGAGTCATACGAATCACAAAGTGACCGTTGAACCAGTTGAGAATGGGGGTTTTCTTAAACGCATAGGACATATGATTCAGGACCGGTTTGGACCAGGAGATTTGAAGTATGGTCTGAATTTAATTTTCATGGAAACAAAAAGTGTGCAACGATGGCATTGGCATAAGGGACAAAAAATGAGGTATTTGGCTTTCAGAATGGAAATTAATAGGGGTTCATTATCTCCACAATTCTCAGCTAGGTGGGGTTATGGGTTTTTGAGGCAAGGAATCAATTGGTTTGTCCGGCTTTTAAAATTCAACGAAGCTAGCAGCTCAATTGTGGGGAATGGGTACTGTCTTATTTGTGTTTATCTTCTAGGAGAGTATGTACAGAATCAGGATGAATGGTCCGGTCAGTTTGTTTGTGCTGACAAACGAAAACGTTTATGTGATACTTGGGGGATAGGGGAAATTTTGGATATCGTTGATCATAGTGTAAAGGATATGATGTGGCTTACGAACATAATGGAGAAAGATTCACGGATCAGTCAAGATTTTGATTGGCAAGGGTTCCTACTTTTCTGCAGGATGAGAAGTTTTGGAGCTTCTGTTAACGTCGCAGCGTTACAAGGTAGCGACGGTGTTTTTATTAACTATGGTCTGGTGGGTTTTGGTAAATGGACGGGCTGGTGGATAAATGAAAAGATCTCAGCTACTAATCCAGATACAGTACAAAATGGGAAAATATATGAGGGGGTGTATAATGGGATTGTGGACTATGTCCAATGGATACTCTATTGGATAAGGGATTATTATGGGCTTCATCAGGCCTATGTTTTAATAACTCGAAAGAGTAAGATAATTTATTTTAATGAGAGTTCTTAGCTGGAATTGTAGAGGCATGGGGAGTAAATGGACAATCAGTTACTTACGGGAAATATGGCATCAACATAAACCTGATTTTTTATTTTTATCAGAAACTAAACAGGATTTTGCTTTCGTTCAAGGATTTCAAGCTCATTTTGGTTATGACAATTTAATGACAGTGGATCCAAATGGCTCAAGTGGAGGACTGGCGTTATTTTATAATAACGAATTCCGTATTAATATTTTATACTCTAGTGCTAGGATGATAGACGTGGAGGCAGAGACACTTGGGAAAAGAATTTATATGACTTTTATCTACGGAGATCCAATACAGAATTTGAGAGACCAAGTATGGGAAAGACTAACAAGATACGGCATTTCAAGGGACGAACCATGGTTTATTATTGGTGATCTCAATGAGATCACGGGGAACCATGAAAAAGAGGGGGGGCCGTTACGAGGGGCAGATTCTTTTGTCTCATTTAATAATATGATACGTAATAGTGGACTATTGGAATTTCCGGCTCGGGGAAATAAATTATCATGGCAAGGAAGGAGGAAAGTCAATGGGAAAGCAACGATGATCCGGTGCAGACTAGATCGGGCATTGGCAAATGAAGAATGGCATTCCATGTTTCCAAATTCACATACGGAATATTTAAAGTTGGTGGGATCGGATCATAGACCAATTGTGGCTTTTTTAGAGGACAAAATCGTAAAACGCAGAGGGCAGTTTCGGTTTGATAAAAGGTGGCTTGGAAGAGAGGGTTTTATGGATTCCATTACAAGAGGATGGACAAAGGAGATGAGGAATTCAGGGGGTAACGGGGGAGATGTCGTGTCCAAGATTATCAATTGTCGACACGAGATCTCTACCTGGAACAAGAATAACCCCCCATATGGAAAAGAGAAAATAGCAGAACTTCAAAAGGCCTTGGAGGAAGTCCAAACTGATGATAATAGAACACAGGAGGATATTGTGGACGTATCTCGAAAGCTACAAGAGGCGTACAAGGATGAAGAGGATTACTGGCAACAAAAGAGCAGGAACACATGGAATACGGCAGGAGACCTGAGTACAAAATTCTTTCACGCTTTGACAAAACAACGTCGGGCGCGAAATCGTATAGTGGGGTTATATGATACCAATGGAAACTGGGTGGTAGATGAAAATGGAATCGAAAGGATTGCAGTAGGCTATTTTGAGGACCTGTTTACCACTACGTCACCTGAGGAATTTGATGCTTTTCTGGATGAAATAACACCATCCATTTCACAGCAAATGAATCAGCGTCTCGTACAGCTGGCTACAGAAGAGGAGGTGCGTCAGGCTTTATTTATGATGCATCCGGAAAAAGCGCCGGGACCAGATGGAATGACGGCACTGTTTTTTCAACACTCGTGGCACGTCATTAAAAATGATATTTTGGAACTGGTTAATAATTTTTTAACCACGGGGAAGCTGGATGAGCGCTTAAATTTAACGAATATATGTTTGATTCCTAAGACAGAGAGGCCCACAAGGATGACAGAGCTTAGACCAATAAGTCTCTGCAATGTCGGATATAAAATTATTTCCAAGGTTTTGTGCCAACGGCTTAAGGTGTGCCTTCCGAGTCTGATCTCGGAAACGCAGTCGGCCTTTGTTGCTGGAAGACTGATTTCGGATAATATTCTTATTGCACAAGAAATGTTTCATGGATTAAGGACAAATAAGGCTTGTCAAAATAAATTTATGGCAATCAAAACGGATATGAGCAAGGCTTATGACAGAGTTGAATGGAGCTTCATTGAAGCACTACTTAAGAAAATGGGGTTTGACCACCATTGGATCCTATTGATGATGGAGTGTATTTCTTCGGTCCAATATCGAGTACTATTAAATGGCCAACCAAGGGGACATATAGTCCCACATAGGGGACTACGTCAGGGAGATCCATTATCTCCTTATTTATTCATTATGTGTACGGAAGCATTAATAGCAAATATTAAAAAGGCGGAAAATGAAAAAAGGTTAACAGGCATAAAGGTGGCAAGGGCCTGCCCGCCAGTATCTCATTTGTTGTTCGCGGATGATAGTCTTTTCTTCTGTAGAGCGCAGAAGGAAGAGTGCCAGGCTATTTTGGTAATTCTTAAAGAATATGAAAGGGTTTCGGGCCAACAGATTAATTTCGAGAAATCTTCAATTCAGTTTGGTCATAAGATCGATGAGGATACCCATCAGGAGCTGCGGGATATCTTGGGAATTCAAAACCGGGGAGGTATGGGAACTTACTTAGGAATCCCAGAGAGTTTAGGCGGGTCAAAGGTTCAGGTTTTTGGGTTTGTACAGGAGCGTTTGAACAACAGAGTAAACGGATGGACTTTTAAATTTTTTACAAAAGGAGGAAAGGAGGTAATAATAAAATCGGTGATAACGGCTCTTCCTAATCATATTATGTCATGTTATCGTATTCCGAAAACTGTGATGAAAAAACTCACGAGTGCGGTATCTCAATTCTGGTGGAGTCCAAGTGGCAACACAAAGGGTTTACACTGGAAATCATGGGATAAGGTTTGTCTCCACAAGGATGACGGAGGGTTGGGGTTTAGAGATCTTACGGATGTCAACACTGCCATGCTTGGAAAACAACTCTGGAGATTCATAGAGAAACCAAATTCTCTATTTTCTCGTGTCTTCAAAGGTCGGTATTTCAGGAATACTTCACCCCTGGAACCGGCCAGATCGTACTCGTCCTCCTACGGATGGCGTAGTATAATCTCTGCTAGATCTCTGGTTAGCAAAGGACTAATCAAAAGGGTGGGATCAGGATCCTCTATCTCAGTATGGAATGATCCCTGGCTCCCAACCAACCGCCCGAGACCAGCAAATAAAAAACAACATATTCTCTTACCGGATCTCACAGTTGATTCTCTTATTCATAGTGAGTCGCGTACTTGGAATTCATTGGCTTTACAGGAAATAATGGAACCTGCGGATGTCAAAATTGTTGAAAGTATACCCTTGAGTAGGGTTCAAACAGCAGACCGAGATGGATGGCATTTTACAAAAAATGGCAAATATACGGTTAAATCAGGATATCAGCTGGAAAGAGCATATCCAGATAGAGGGGATGGGATAGTAGAGTTTGGCCCAACAGTTACGGATCTCAAAGCACAGTGCTGGAAAGTGCGTTGTCCACCCAAGATGAAACACTTTCTATGGCAATTGTTGTCAGGATGTATAGCTGTCAGGAAGAATCTAAAAGCCCGAGGTCTGAAAGGGGATATTGGCTGTGATCGATGTGGAGCAGATGAGGAATCTGTAAACCATGTATTTTTTGAATGCCCACCAGCAGTTCAGGTCTGGGCTCTTTCGAAGATCCCTACGAATCCGGCTTACTTTCCAGGACAATCCTTGTTCACGAATATGGATTACTTATTCTGGAGAATCAAACCTGCATTGGAAGAACACTATTTTGTGTGGATACTTTGGTACATTTGGAAAGGGAGAAACAATAAAGTTTTTAGCAATTTAGACATAGATCCTCAGGATACTCTTAAACTGGCTATGACTGAATCTTTACTCTGGTCTGATGCCCAACAAGCTCTAACACAGATAAACCAGGTGCCAGGAGTATCTGAGCCTGATTTACCGCTTAGACCAGGACGATGGTGTTTTACGGATGGATCATGGAAAGCCGGAGATACCTTTTCTGGGCATGGTTGGTATAGTACTTTACCAGGTTTCGAAGGGTTGATGGGTGCTAGAAACACGAGGGCAAGTCAATCACCTTTACATACGGAAGTGGAAGCCCTCATATGGGCAATGGAATGTATGCGGAATTTAAGGCAGTATAATGTTACTTTTGCAACGGATTGTTCTCAATTGGTGAAGATGGTTTCGGAACCAGAAGAATGGCCGGCTTTTGCAAGTTACTTAGAAGACATCAGAAGTCTCAAGAGGAGTTTTCACAGCTCGGAGATTATCCATATATCAAGGACAAAAAACAAGAAGGCGGATGGCTTAGCACGTGGTGTGAGGCAACAGACGTCGTTTACTGTCCATATGGATACAGAGCAACCAATTTGGTTTACAGAGTCAACATGAGTCTGTAATCTTGTCGACAAAAAAAAAAAAAAAAACTTTTAATTAAATTTTATTAATTTAGTGGACACCTTTTCTGTGGATGTGGATGCATGTTTTGGTAGACAAAAGTAATATAGATGTGTTCGTGGTGGACAATGGGATTGTGGTCAAGATGAGAGTTTAGTTGTGGATGTGGACACGGCGACATGAGGTTGTGAGGTTGTAGTTATCATGATATTTAGCTTCTTAATGACCATTTCTGTCAAGCTTAGTTTGGTATGAACAAACACGATGATAGGAGGTCGATGGATGGCACAAAGAACTTAACAATAATTAAGAAAACTTTACTAATAAATTTTATAAAGCTAGGAAAATATATTACAAAAAGGTTTATAAAGCCAATCTAAGACGAGCTAACAAGTGCGAGTAAGATGATACAAGGAACCAAAACTCCATTTCCGACGAACACAGTGTATAACAAATCCTGATGTCCCCGCAGCTTCACGCCGACCGGCATGTTCGAAACCGGCCACAAATCCACCAACATTTAATCTTCAAAGCCAGAGCCAACTCTCAAATCCTCCTCCGCCAAGCTCTGCTGCTGCCTCACCGCCATACTCGCAGCCACAAATCCACCAATATTTAATCTTCAAAGCCAGAGCTAACTCTTAAATCCTCCTCCGCTAAGCTCTGCTGCTGCCTCACCGCCATACTCGCCTTTGAGTACCGCACACACAACATTATATATTACAAAGAACATAGAAGATGCCGGAGGAATCTTCACTATTATCCATATCTCATCTGATCGCCTCTTATCTGACCACTTCACACTTGCCACAACTCTCATGTCCACACCGACCACATCCACACAACCGCTTTCCACACCGACCACATCCACACAACAGCTGTCCACATCTTTGTCTCAAGCTCTGCAACTAGAGTTCCACTCAATTTCCAAGAAATACAGAGATCTTTGTTGCAGAAAGCTTGTCATTTGTTATGTTTCTTCCTCTTGGTAGTTGATGTTATAGCAACTTCTTCGTTATCTTTCTTGCTCTTGGAAATTTTTTTTCTTCCAGTTGTCTAACAAAAGAAACACGATATGTTAACTTTTTTCCTCATAAACACAAAACAATAGCATTGCCGTGTACATATTTAAATCCAAATAAGAAATACCATTGAGAATTGAAAGTGACTTACAAAAGAAGGTAACTTTGAGTAGGTAAAAGGAAAAAAAATCAACAGAGACTAATTATGAATCTCAAAATAAATCGAATTTCACAATAAAAACTCAAAGAAGAGAGAGATGTTACTGTCAGCTGCATAGTTCTTGAGTTTCAAGAACAGAGATGCTTGCAGAATCAGATGGCGAAAGCTCACAACATCATCTCTGCATGAGACTATGCTTGACTGTGTTGTTCCCCGCAAGAAAACGAACACCGGCGGCCATCCACGAAGATCTTAAACACGAAATACATGGTGTGGACCACTGGCAGTCGAGGAGGAGGAGGTGGAGCACGGCTACGCGAGTGGACAGCTTGGAGAGGCTAACTCCGCGAAGCAGTCTCAGATCGAGCAAAAATTTAGAGGTCGACACAGAGAGCTTTAACGAAGTGACGACTCCGGCGCTTCGCCATAGACACCACGACAGAGATCGTTTTACAGAGGATAGGACGCGGGCGAGAGGAATTCGTGTAGTGGTGGAATGACACATCGTGAACGGTGATGAAGGCATCGAAGGGCTGAAATCATGCGCTGTTACTCTCATCCGCTAATACCCAAGAAGGAAATCGTAGTTGACGAACACAGCCCAGCCTTGGTAATCAGACATTAATTAGGGTTCTATACCTTCATCGCGGAGAAGAAGGAGAACGAAAGAGAATTATGATTAGGGATTATTGACAAGAACTGGGAAAGTGATTTTTATTTTTATGATTAGGGATTATCCAGTTGACGAACACAATTGGATTGTGTTTTTTTTTTTTTCGTTTTTAAAATTTAAACAGTTAATCAATAAACAACGATCGTTTTAGTTGAAAAAGGAGTGAGAGTAAGGAAGAGTAAATGTCGCGCAAAAAAAAAAAAAGTAAGGAAGAGTAAATAGTGTTCGAGGGCATATATGACAATCAATACCAATAAAGTGTGTGGCAAGTGGATTGTGTTCTTTCATGTAATTAGAAACACGAAAAGTGTCTGAGGGAGTAAATATTTCTCGTAGATAGTCTAAGAAGGCAGATTTCCTAACTTTATTGTATTAGATAGTATAGTATCACAAATTCAGTTTTAGTGCGTCAACATCAAACGTACGCGCCTAAAAGGAGATTTTGGTCAAGATTGTGTTGTAATTGTCCCATCCACAGTTTGTAACCGTAGAATGGTTATATTCTTGAATTTTTTCTCCCTTGTGTACATCTCACAAATTCCCCCATATAAAATTTCAGTTGACCAAAAAAAAAAAAAAATTCGTAGCTGGGAGAGCATCGTGGGAAGGCCAAGAGTGTTGTGGTGGAGCTAAACAGAATTCTTCCAAGCTCCCACAATCCTATTAGTATTTGTCTTTTTGCACATAAACACACATCTTGGTACGGTACCTAAGCTACCACTTCAAGTTGAGGGCCAAATCAAGAAGGGCTTCAACTTGACGGATGGTTCGCTTCTTCTCTTGCTGCTTCAACTTACGTGCTATCGCTTCAGGGTCCAGCACCTCTCCTTTCTTACCAGCTTCCTCCTCGTCTTCCTCTATTAGTCTCACTTCATGCAGCAATGCATCCACTTCTCTTACAAAGTCTACTCTGAGAAGGGTGTCGTCTGTCTCAACAGGCGACCGTAACGGTCCTTGATGCTGCAAACACAGCGTATTGATTCTTTTTTTTTTTCAGCAAAGGTAAACAAGACAAGAAGAAAAAAGAAAAAGAAGAAAAGGGAGGAACCGAACCATATCAATGTCGAAACCGGGTGGCATTAGAATGCTGAAGGGGTCTTCCCGTGGGAATGTCTCAGCCATTCGTTTTCTGCAGTCTTTCAGCCAAGCATCGTCTCCAAAGCCATCATGCATGTTTAGAAGATCATTCAGCAGCTTCATGGCAGGACTTGCTTGCCGTTTTAAGATCTCTGTCTGGAATGAGCCAAATAAATAAGGATTCAGTTTCAACCCAAGTATCTGGAGAGAGATGCTAATTCTAACACAAGAACGATCACAAAAGAGCAGGAGAGCTTCCAAGTATAAAGATGTATAGCATCAGCAGTTGAAGATCTTGTATAGAGAAAACAGAAACGCATACCTCGACTCTTCTATACAAGAGATCAAGACTTCTTATAGCGTCCTTCTCGTCCTGAAGGACACAATACAAGAAGACCACAGAATCACACAAGTCTGATTAGGCCAAAAAAGATGCAGAAACGCAAAAGACAAGGAACATATATATATATCTATATTACATCACGGCGAGCAAGGTCAAGGCGGTTCCATATGATCATGAGAACAAGCTCGTCCAGTTCTCCTTTCTCAGCTGCTTCTTCAATTCTCTATACAAAAGGAATTATCCTAATAATCAATGAATCAATCAGACTTGAGAAGTTGCTGTTAGTGTTTTTTATTTTATTTAAATTAAAACCTCTTCGACTTCCTCAGCAGCAGTGATGAAGGTGGAGACGAGCTTTCTAGCTTTCCTCAAGTCTTGCTCAGGAAATTCCTTCAACCTCAAGCCGATTTCACGGTACTCTTCAATCTTTCTCTCTTCTTCTTCTTCTTCCTCCCGCTGCATCCGCCTCAGTTCTCTCGTCTTCTCCCTCTGCCGAGCTTGCCATTCCTGTCATCATCAAAAACTATTATTATACCGTCTTAGAGAAAATTAAAAAACAAAACTCAGAAATTCAGATTGAAACAACAGCAACATACATACATCATCATAATACTCCGGTGGCATTCCTTCTAGAAGCACTTCTTCTTTCCCCGAGCATCTTCTTCTTCTTCTTCTTCTTCCCAATTTTACTGATAACATCAAACCGAGTCACCTTGCAGAAGAATTTAGTAGAGAAACAAAACTGATTGGAAGCAGGAAGGACCTACCTGAGGGCTCTGTAATCATCGTCAAGGCTACCCTAGCGGAAACAGACCGACGACTAAACAGAGGAGATGCTAACGTTAGCACCAACGACGTCGACGCCATGGTCCCTCCTCCAGCTTCGTCTCCGCCTCCTTAATCCTCTCTTTTCTAAGTTATCTTTCGACTCGGAGTCTTTTATCTTTCACATTCACTCCCCCTTATTTTCAAATTTCTCAAATCATACCCCTGTTAATGCAATCTGTTACATTTTACTTCCCTTGGTTTCAATTTCTAAAAATTAAACCACCCTGGGCCCGTAGTGAGTTGTAATATAACCAAATCTACCACATTTTTAGTTTCGTATTTCACAATTTAACCCCGTCTAGTGGATTATGTCTCTCACACCAGACCTGGAATCTTGAGATAGTGCGAACGATGTTACTCAAAATGTTATATAACAAAGCTAATTTGAAAAATAAAAGTGATGATCACAGTTTCGTCGAGAGACACGTAACGCTAAAGTTGATGGCAAGTCTCAACAATGAGTTCGGTAGCTGTACCCATAGTCCTAAGGCCGCCGGCACATAGTAGAGCGAGTGCCAGGTCTTGCTCATTCCACTGCCTCAGACTTTTGCTTAGCCTCTTAATCACTTCCACATCCACCTCTAGCACCCAAGCCGGCGTGCATTCCACCATCAGGCTCACAAACCCGGTTACGTAAGCTTGCCATGTGGCCCAGTCGCAACCTAGTGATATCTTCCCTTCCAGAGCACTCACCAGGAACTCCAAATGCAGCCACAGAACCCTTGGCCGACGTTTTGAGGAAGGAGTTGAGGAGTCTACTCCCCAAGCGAATGCACTGCTCAGTATTGCAAAGTATGCCAAAGCATACCCTCTTAGCATCGGAACCATACCACCTCCCAACTCGTCTTCTTCTCCGTGAACTGAGATGAACCAAGATGGTAATGTCTCCTTGATCAGAGCCTGAACAAGGTTCAGCCCACCTGAGATCCACACCAGCGAGGCTCCCAGGGATGCTGCCAGTTTGACACGTGTCATCGCCTGAGATAGTGAAACCTGTCCAATCCCATACCTCAGACCATCTTTCGTTTTATTCAGTTTCTCCGTGGTGGCGATGCTCTTCACAGAGAACATCAGAAGCGAGAGGATTTCTTCTGTCAGGAACATGACATCTCTTATTGATCTGTGCACTTTTATGTACAAGATTCCTGGTGCAGCTGTGGAGATTCCACCAGAGTGAAGAGAGCCAAATCCATGGCCAAGGAGTGCGCCCACTCCCCCGTAGCTGCAGAGTTGGGAGGTAGGCTTTAGACCAAGAGTGCATGTAAAGCAGCTTCTGAGTAGCTGGATAACAGCATCGCTGTTGTGATGGAACACAGTTCTGGACGCTGAGAAGATAAGAAAGTCGCTCCAGCGCTTCACTTTCTGGGTCCACAGCGATGTCACAATTGGCATGCAGGGCCAGGGGCAAGCGGCAGCAAGGGCGTCCAATGCTGGTCCAACAAGTACAAGGAAGCGCTCTGTTGCTTTTTCGAGCTTGTAGGTTATAGTGAGGCTGACGAGTGCAGCGAGAGGCAAGGGAAGTGTAGCCGCAGAGATTCCATCTGCAAAGACAGACGAGTTTAAGCAATTAGAGTTTAAGCAGCGTAATCATTGTTGTCTTGTTCTAGCGTGTTATATATAACACTTTATCCTGCACATGCAGTTTTACAGATATAAAAAAAATGTTTACAGGTGTAAGGCTAACCGGAGACCCTTCGGGGACCTGTTGTCAGGGACTCCCATGACTTGCATATATAGTTAAACCTTTCATGTCCGACAATCACGAAATCCTAAGAGAATCTAGGAAGCAAGTAGAAAAAGCATTACCTGCCGGAAGCCTAGGGACGTCAACGCCAGTAGCTGCTAAAATCAACTCTATCTGTTGCTCAACGCTTGCTAAATTTGCTGCAGGACTAGGCCAATCAGTTCCGTTCATGGAAACTGGCTTCCACAGACCTCGTGTTACTTCCGAAGAAAAGTAGCTAACCATGGTTCCTAGTGTTGCTGGCAGGAAATCGGCAAGGGTTTTAAGACCTGAAAGAAATCAAAGGGACAGATTTAGATCATGCCCCACCCAGTAATAGCTGCCTTTTGGAAGATCGTTTATTTATTGTGCATCTAGACAGTTGGCTCTAAATTAGCATATAATATAATGCTGGTGACCGTCAGCTTTAGGTATTCCCCTTGTTCAAATTGGTTTCATTAAGGTGTCAGTTTCAATAGGTTCAGGAGGATGGAGAAACCTGTTGCTAATTCCCGGGGAGAGAGTGATCCATGAGCACAGGCAGTAAGAGCAGCATCAAGCACAAACGGGGCCGCTTCCAAGATATGCCATCCAGGTATCTTGAGTTGATCGGAAGAGTCGTCCACCCCGGAAGTAGATAAACTACTGCTTCCTGAAGATGGAGTCAGAGACTGACTACCACCTTTATTTGTCTTCTTGAACATCATGCTAAGTAGGGAATCAACAATGTGATGCACTGGGCTTCCGGTCTTTAGTTCAGAGAGAATCGAAGCCATGCATTCCTGATGCTGCCGATACCACTGTTTCAGACTGGGGAATGAATCCATGAAGATGGGATCCACAGAGATATCTATAACTTTTGAAAATCTTCGACGTGCCATGCGGTCCTTTGGGGACTTTCCAAAACACTCTAGACGGCAGTTTCTCACTAGCAAAAGATATTCAGGGCTTGACTGAGGGCCCACCGGCGGAACATCTCCCAAGACATAATCTAGTGGTGGATGGTCAAATCTCCATAACCTTAGAAGAAGTATAAATGCAGTGGAGAAAACAGCATGAGAGGAGATTACTTCGCCAGTTGGGAGAGTCCAGGTGTTGTTCGGAATGCCAGAGCCAAATGCTTCACAGATTGGCATCAATGCACCAGCTAGCAAGGGGACCTGGCAAAGAACACCATAAGTACTATTTGATCGAAAGAAGGACCTTCTTATTTATTGTCAGATAACATAAATTAAAGAACAGGAAAATAGGTTAAAGTCAACAAACCTACCACACCGTGCAATGAGAAAATCTGAACACAATCTACGGGCGATATCCCAACAAGAATAACATTAAGAAACGGGGCACAATTGATTAGATGGCTGTAACTCCCAGAAATATTAGCCGGCGCCTGAGGCGAGAGTAAAGTTACAATGAAGATGATAACATGCTCCTGAAATTAATCAGAGATGGGGTCAAACGTAAAAGATGAGGAGGCTCCAGAAAGAAGATCTCAGTGGACCAATTTGCAGTACATAGAACTATCTAGAAAACGCAGATCACAGATACAGAATTGAAATGCCAAACATACCTGTATGCTCCAACCCCGAAATAGAGATGCTCCACAGAGAATAGAAGCCGCGGCTATCTTCTCATCTTCTGAACCAGTAGTTGCGATCTCGTAAATCTTTTCGATCTCTGCTAAGCTTCCATCATAATAATGAGAATAAGTTCAGTTGCCTTACAACGGAAAAGTTAAATAAAAAAGGGCGAGCTCCACTTATGGAGTCTTGGAAGCAGACGATAGCCTAGGTAAGAAAACATGCACAGCTATACATATGTTATTCCTACTAATACCCCCTTTAACCAATTACCTAAAGAGAAACATTAACAAAGATCGATCATAGATTTAAACATACCTAGAAGCTGGAGTTGTAATTAGTGAATTTGTCAATGATGGTGTTAGAGAAGAACCCTTCATCAGTAGAGACCAACAAGAAACATTTCCGGTGATACCTGGAGGCACTTGATTGGTTCCCCCATTTACGAACCCCAGCCAGAGATATGCAGATGTGTCCAACAGATTTCTGGATATACAAGCTTCCACTACCAGATGCCGCATATTACCAGCTGTGTCAACGCATGTCACAATTACAAACCAATCACATAAGAAAGCTAAAAGTTCAAAATGATGAAGAATAACAAGCCAACAATAATGGGACTAGAGAGAATACTAATAAACAACCCCAATGAATAACTTGAAACCGTGGAAACACCACATAAAACCAGAGCAGATACATACACAGAAAAAAAAAACAACTTTCGAGTAAATAAGGAAACCCGCACTCTTAGTAAGAATTCAAAACCAGAATGCTGGCGCAAAATAACATTGAAAGAGTAGATGGCAAATTTACTTACAGCAGCCACTTGCAGATTCGTTCATGCTTGTATTTTCGTAAGATCCACTGCCATTTGTAATGCCGGAAATGAACATAGCTGCTTTAGCAGCAGCTTGATTAGCAACCGACTGTACCGAAAGAGGTGGTGTCAGCAAGCTTTCATAATCACCAAGTTGTTGTAAGCTATTGACTAATCCTTCTCGGCATTTCCCTTTTTTCTCTTTCCACTGGTTGCTTGGGCTAGATGCACTTTGATCAATCCACTGACTTTCTTCTTCTTCAATGATGTTGGCAACCGCAAGTGGAGTGACGGATAGCAATACACAAAGAAAAGTGTCGGTGCGGGGCACGGGACCCTCGATTGGATCTCTTTCCTTCAAATTACAACATATTGGTCAACGGAAGATACTGCATAAGGCGTAACATTCTCACTATATGACCTTCTAATTATGAATCTTGTATAAGTTTTAATGTGAAACGTAATTTGGTGCTTCACATATGTTTCTACTTATTTCAGATCCATGAAGTAGCGCAGACATTGATTCACTCCTCCTACAAGAACAACCTATTCTAGACTAGGAGCGTAAACTTCTTAAAATCTTAGTAGTTGTTCAGGATAGATCGTTACCCTTTGTACAAGGCGTAAGGCTGCTAGCCATAGAGCTAGAAAGGCATCATGCCATGTTGTACTATTAACTGCCTGCAGTGCTTTTACAAGGCCTGCAGATATTTTCTTATGTTCAAATAAAAGCACAAAATAATAGGTACGTAGATATTTACGAGAGGAGAAATGCAAGAACGAGAATAGAGATAAATGTACTAGCACCAGTTAGATTTTCGACAGCGCTGGCCGCTGCAGCTTGTGTTCCATCCATTATGTCTTCGAAGAAAAGATCAATGGGGAGCCAGAGTGGAGCACCGCTAGTCCCATGATGTTGACTAGTCAATGCTAACATAGAACCAGAGGAAAGAAGCGCATGGAATTCTCCTCCAGGGATTGTCTTGCTATCCCTTGCCAGGAATTTACGTGTATGAGAAACCAAGTATGTAAGGGCTTCTGGATTAATATGTTTCGAGTTCCTCACAACCAATGATTTGGTTGTCAGCACTCTAAAACGCTGACTGAAATCTTCCCAATGGGTTGGCCTGAAGAGAGAGAAATTTATTTTATTTTTTAAAAAAGACTATTTTCACCAAGGCAGCAGAGGCCAGGATGATAAGGATGAGACGAGCGAGGCCAGGATGATAAGGATGAGACGAGCAAGAGAAAAATAATGGGGGGGGGGGGGGGGAGTAAAAGGTCTTACATGTTTTGACTAGCGAGGTGAAGAATCCTTGAAGTAACTTTATTGTGCAAAAGAAAATGGATAAGGTTAATAGCCAGTTCAGTGTTGGCTTTCTCGAGTAGACCATGGTTGTCATTTCTCTTAAGCAGACCATCAATTTGCATGTGGTGTGGCCATTTAGAGCTCTTATTAGAGGTGAGTTCTAAAAGCCCTTCATCGTCTAGGGATGCATCAACTAGCTGCCAGAGAATGGAGAAGACAAATGCAAGGAGAATACTTCCAGGTTCTTGATTTGGTAAACCAAAGATTTCAGAGAGATGGAGGATATCATCGATGGAATTCATTGTCCTGTTTCAAAAGTTCATAGGAATAAGCATTGTAGGACGTAAAAGAAGAGAGGAGGTCTAATAGGATTATGATTTACTCAGATTAATTTTTTTTTTTAAAAAAGGGAAAAGCCTGTATGAGTGCAGCATATTTGAACAAAGGGATATCAATTGGAGAAAAGGAAGAAAGGAACCTGTGATATGCTGATGCTCTGATTTGAGGCATGAGGGAGAATGCATGTCTCTTGAGGAGTTCCAGATAGAGCCTATAGGCAGCGGGATGATGCTTTCTGTTTGGAATTACCCTAAGAAATTATCCCATACCCCCAAAAAAAAAAAGAATTAGAAGAAGAAGAAGAAGAATTGAGTAAAGGAATAGCAGAAGGAATCTAGTGATTACCTGTGGGAGAGAAGAGCGAGGACAAGTAGAGGAGGGACGATAGTGACGGAAATAGCTTTTTCGAGAAGCTTCCAGGAAAGAGGAGTGTGGTTTTCCCAGAAGATGTGGGAGACGAGGAGGTGAGCCAGGTCTGGTGAGGGAAGGGAGATTCCAGCTGCGGAGAGGGTCGACCGAAGCTCAAGAGCCCAGTGAACCGGATCCACCTTCTTCTCCTCCGCCGACCTAACCACCGACGTAACCGACTCCCACATACTCGCTTGGGAATCCACCATAGATAATTTTGATTACTCTTCTTCTCACCGTCGAGCGAGCTTGATTAATTTATTCCAGGATATATCTCTCTCACGATTGGTTTTTTTATAAGGGTTTTTTCTTATACATAAGAGGACTTTTATCAAAGGTTGAACGAGCGAATACAGTTTAGTACCCACTCATTTGAATTGAATGGATATAATATTGTAGAGAAGACGAGAGAGCCTAAATCATTTTTTTTATTATACAAGTTCCTAGAGGAGAGGAGAGAGCTGTTGTTATCATCGTTTAGAATCAGTTTCCCAAAAAACACCCAGAGCTTTTTTTTTTTCCTAAGAAGAAAATGAGTTACATCAAAAGAGGAGCTATTTATTTATGAGAGAAACTTAGATTTCAACGGCGGTCAAGGCACCAGCAGCGGTACTCTGATGTGGAGTTGTGGTACAGCTCTTCCGGCTTCATCTTCTCTAGATCGCTCTGTTTCCACGAGTTCAGTCCATCCCCTTCTTCTTTTTCTGCCTTTCCATGCTCCTGATCCCGCATTTTCTTGTACAGCCTCATCACAGATACACAGTCCTCGTACGGCTCGTGCTTCCCGCATTGTATCTTGTACCTACAAATACAAGACATGTTTACACTTATTCCTAAGACTAGAATCAAACTATGGTTGGTTATCACTAGTATTGGTCATCAACAAACACTGACTTACCCGAGATATGACCTTGTGAGGTACTTGAGTGATTGGCTTACAAGATTTGTTTTCATCAATGGCACGTATTTTGCTGTGTCTCTGAGGAAATATATATACTATTAGTAGTGAAGAAGAAGAAGAAGAGAGATTTCAAGGAAAGAAAGAAACGGGAATTCCACCTCAACAGATGGCTAGGATACTGGAGTTTCAAGCATTTCATATCATGTCTAAGGTCATGACCAACAAGAAGAAGCCTCCCAACCCCATCATTATGTCCACCGCACAAGATGGTTAAAACTTTTTCTCGTACATCCTGAAGCCGCATACCATTATTCTTCAAATCTTCTTCGGTCAGTCCAGTTACCTTGTGTCTGAAGAAGATAGATAGATAAAGCAGGTGAGTGTGATTATCTGAACAATTATTATGCACAAGGCAGGGAGGGAGTAGCACCAACCTGTAATCGGTGACAGGGAGTTGGGGCTGGACGTGAGTAGAAAAGATGACATGCTCGTCTTCGTCAACGAGGCAAATAGATGCGCAGAGATCAATAGACCCGTCATCACCACCACCAACCATTTCACAGTCAATTGCCACTGCCTTGAGACGTGAATTTACTACACCAAGAGTCCTAGTAGGATTGACCTGACATGAATCGATGTCCTTGTCATTAGTCAGAAAAAGAAAAAGAAGACAAAGGCAGAGCATTCCACATTAACTTACAAGAGGAAGAGGAAGAGGAAGAGGTGGAGAGAGGAGACACTTGTTTTGATGGTGAGCCAGAGCAGTGGCGTCGTCAAAGATTTGAAGACAGAGCGAACAGCCTCGTTCAGAGAAAATGGACTTGCAGTCACCTTTGAACAGATGGTCCGGAACTGAGACACACACACCACCATTGATTTGATCCAAATGAGAATAATATGGAAAATCCTTTAATCATATGAAGAAACCAAAAAAAAAAAAAAGGAAAGGCATGCAAATACCGTTAAGGTGTTCCCGAACAGATTCGAAGGATTTACAATGCTTGAAGCAAACCCCACAGCGAGGCTGATGAAGGGAATGGTGAGAAATCTTCATGTGCTCCACAAGGTGTTGGCGTCTATTGAACATCTTGTAGCAAGCAACGCATCTGTGCCTGCACGGCTCCAAAATCAAACCCTCTCACTCTCTCTCTCTCTCTATATATAAACCCTAACACTGAATAAAATCCCAAAATTCGTCATACGAAACTATTCTATTCTCCTCGAGGAATATCACCAGAGAATTCTATGGCAGGAGATTAGAATGTGAAATCAGAGAAGCGAACCTTATCTTGGCGGTTTTGGGAGACATCAGGGGAGGGACAATAGAAATCAAAGGCGATTCGCTGGTTAAACCGTCCTGCTGCTGCTGCTGCTGCTGCTGAGTACTCCGAAAGTAAATTCTAAAGAGACGACGGAGGAGGAGGAAGAAAGGGTTTTTTTATTAACACTTATCTTTCTTTATATTGCAACATCACACCTTCAAATATCAAAAATAACAAACATATTATTTGGAATTTATAAATAAACCCCACTAAGAATTTGGAAACAACAGCAGAACCCACAAATTTCATTTGAAATCACATGATTGAATGTGCGCGTCGCTGAAAGAGCGGGAAGGGGAATCTGATGCAGGGAAACCCTTGCATTCCCTACTAATCCAACAGATACCGCAAATAAAGATAAATTCTTTGTTTTAGAAAAAAAATATATTGGTATGTTGCACTGAACTATCCACAGCTGTGAGTTCCGCCACCTGGGTTCGAATCTCGGCCACTGGGGAATTAACATTTCGGCATCGCCAGGGACAGAGGACCGACATGTGGCAACACGTGACTAGTCTGGACCACTTCGGTAGGGCCAGGATACCTCTGTATAATTCAAAAAAAAAAAAAAGAACTATCCATCACTTCTTTGTTAAACTCTGTTCTAGTGAGGATTCAGAGCCAGCCCGAGACTTATAAGGGGTTGTATGCGCTATTTTGAAATTTTTAGCTACAAATATTTTTGGATAAATTAAGGAGTCTATAAAAATTTTATGAACTTCCACCTATGTAACTTTTTACAAAAAAAATTGACGCTTTAGAGTCAATGTTTTCATTAGGCTTGGTTAAGGATCGATTTGAGGATCACATTCTCTAGAACAACATTTTATTTCAGGTCTTTTAACCTATTGATACGACCATGAAGAATAATTTTTGCTAAAACTCAATTATTTTATTTTGAATTTTTGAAAATGCTCGAGTTATTTTTAACAAAACGGTCGAATATTAGATTGCTTCTTTTATAAAGCACATCACGTGTGATCTATTTGTAACAATCCAGTTAATTTTCCAGGTAAAGAAAACATTAGACATTCCTTCTTCTGAAGTAAAAACTTTTGATGTTATTTTACGTATAATAATTTTGAATGACTATTATGAATATGTATCCTTGGATCTCTGAATCGATAAACTTTTTTAACTCTTACTACCCAAAGAAATACAATTTTCACTAAAATTAGCTCATCACCAATCAAAAATCTCTAAGGAATTATCTGTTATACACATGTTCCAACTTTTAATCTGATTTTTAATTTCAGCTGATATCGAATCAATCAAACAGACTTCTAACATCTGTTCTATTTTGGAAGACCTTGTGTTATATCACTGGATTTTCATATTTCATTTGTATATAAATGTAATTAATGTATCTCCTTCGTAAAAAAAATTATAAAGTCTATGAATTTTTGTTTGTACAGTATACAAATAGAGTTTAGTGGATCTTATTCTTATAAATCCATTTGAACAATTAAAACTTGACCTGGTTTTAGACATGATTATTTTTTAGATATACATTAATATTTCACGAAAAAAATTGTTCAAAACTAATTGTCCTGGATGTTTCGTCACAATAATAATAATTGAACTGGGAAATGTTGAAATCACAAAGAGCTTCTGGTTGTCTCGGTCAAAAGAGATCAAGTATGGACCAGAAGCGACAATCATATGACCAGTAAAATCACAGTTCCGACTTCGAGACTGAATGAAGGCTCGGTTACCTCCACTGCAGTCCCCTAAAACAAACAGACAGGTTGTCAAGTCTGGGCTGCACTATCCCATATGCACCACTGACAGGTTGTGAAGTCTGGGCTGCACTACCCCGTATGCACCACTGACGTATAAAAGCATCACATATACTTGTCTGTTTCTTCTCTTGGACTATGACTAAAATACTAAGTAATAAGTTCCTTTCAACATGTAGGAATCCGAAGATATGCTAAATGAACAGCTATCGAACGAATCCACAGAATCAAGGCAATCCTTTCAACTCCTTCAATCATTTGTTTTACACGTCTTCTATTTTGTGTCACTGTGGACAACCTTTTTCCTTGTGTTCAAATTGGTGTCTCTGCATCACACCGGCAAAACAAAACAATTATCAGCAATACATAAATTATTTTCCATTTATTTGATATCTTAACATTGTCTAGTTTTGTCCTATATATTAAAAACGACTTGTAATTTTATATCTGTTCTTCTGCGGCTTTACATTTATGCGGCAAGAACCAGTGTTATTGCATCTAGAAATCTTAAGATTAATAATATATATTTCCTATTGAAAGCATGTGATTGATATAGAGATTATTTATGTTGGATAAAATATTAGTGGAAATGAAGTGGATTGTTTTAATAACCACAGAAAACAATATTTCATGCATGCTAATATAACAAGAGAGCATATCGGTGGATAAAATAAGTTAGCAAAAGCTGATGGAAAGTGACCTAATTAATGTCGAGAATCGACTGTATTTAATCTTATGTTTAAGACTATAGGGCGAAGACTAAATTGTTTCTACTAACTCTTGCCTAGTGCTGATCCTCGTCTCGCTACGTTAAAATGAGAAAACAACTATACAAAAACAAGGAAGAAAGAAAGAAAGAAACAGAGTGGAACCAGAATCCGATCCCTTGCAAGCATCACTCTTCCTTTTTTGAAAATTTTGCTAAAGTTTCCGCCTTTCCTGTTTTCCACTCAAGAAATTTCTCCTTTGGTTTCTTCTCTCTTTGCATGTTGCTTCCCTTTTGAAACACGTTATCAATTATGATTTTCAACAAAGATAACAATTCACCGATTTTTTTGGCATTATAAAAACCTAGTTATGTCACCATCTTCTCTGCACAGGTCACTCTCTAATAAACTAACTCCGTTGCTTTCTAAGCTCTCTGCACAACTTAACTGATAATCGATGGCAAATAACTCACAGAGTAGCAGCAAGAACCAGGAGAAGAAGAAGAAAGGAAACAGAGTGTGTGAGAAGATCTTCAGAGCAGTGACGAGTCCTGTCCGAACCGTTCGCCGCATCTCCACTAAACCTTCACCGAATCAACACCACGAAGCAGAGGTTATCCGCGTTAGATTCTCTGGAACAGCCAAACCCGTTACAAACATTGAGCAGAAGAAGACGCTGATCACTCGAGTGGAGACGACGCTGAAAACGGACGAGAGGTTCACCGACTATATAAAGAAAGCGAAGCTAAAGATAGGGGCAATGACAATGAACGATGATGTGCCGGATACAAGTGAAAAAGAGACACGTGATCATCACCCCCACCATGTACCTATCTCTCGTGTGTCGAGAGAGAGCAGCAGTGGGAGATCATCAGATCGTTTCTCTGAGTACATAAACAAGGCGAAGATGAAGCTCAGGTCATCTTCTACCATCGTTCGTGCGAACACAACTCACAACTCTTTCAAGTACTGATGAGTTTCGACAGCTTTCTATGAATAATCTTGGTCTTGGCTTGCAATATTATAAGATATCGATTGTGAAATATGTTATGAGTTTGAAAAATTATGTTATCGTAAGAAGGAATCCCATTGTATTGTTGAACCCCATATTGTAATATTTGATGAAAAAGAAAAAAGATAAAAGAAAAGGTTTGTTGCCACCCACTCATTTAATAGTTTTGGTATTTGACCTTGAAAATACAAAAATTATATGGGCTCTGAGTAGGCTTTTTCTGGTTATATGAACAGAACAGTACATACATAAGGCCCATCAAATATGATCCCCTAAGACTTATTAGTGCACATCCTAAGCACTCTACCAAACCCGGCCCTGATTACTTTGTTGATATGATTTTTTTTTCAAATCACTACTATCTTATTATATAAAGTTTGGTTCTTCAAAGTTACTAATTAACACGATCGCGACACATGACAATTATATATTTAGATTGTGACATGTGTTAAACTATTTCACAATTAAATCTTATACCAAAATCGATTTTTACAAATACTAATTTTCCTTTATTTAGTAATCATCCTTTTTTAAAAATCTTTGACCAAACAATGTAAAATATGTATAATGTTAATTAATATCCCCTAGTCTATATTTGAGAAGTGATTTGCCACATGTCTTCTCTACAATCGTTTTCACAAAAAAAATTGTGACATGGCTATTAAGATTGATGACATGTCATATGGTTAAATATGACATGGACAATTACATTAATGTTGATATATATTTTTGGAAATCTTTTTAGAATATAGCAATAACTCATATATTATATTTAATATTGATTTATATTTTTGGTAAACTTTGTAGAATATGGTAATAACTCATAAATCATCAATAAAATAATTATATTCAAATATGACATTTTGAATTTCGAAATATTATATAATTTTACTTTTATAATTATAAAATTTTTATTATCTAAACTTTTCTAAATTTTCTGAATTTTTAAAAAAGTAAATCGTAATATCATTAGTTTCTTTTAGATATCTACAAATTATATAAATATTATTTAGTTTTAATTTTTGATAACTATAAAATTTTATATGATAGTAATTTTGTACAAGTTGATAGCAATAACTCATATATTACATTTAATATTGATTTATATTTTTGGTAAACTTTGTAGAATATAGTAATAACTCATAAATCATCAATAAAATAAATATATTCAAATATGACATTTTGAATTTCGAAATATTATATAATTTTACTTTTATAATTATAAATTTTTTATTATCTAAACTTTTCTAAATTTTCTGAATTTTGAAAAAATTTAAATCGTAATATCATTAGTTTCTTTTAGATATCTACAAATTATATAAATATTATTTAGTCTTAATTTTTGATAACTATACAATTTTATATGATAGTAATTTTGTACAAGTTGATTTAATACATTTAATCAAATGAAATAAATAATTTTTTTATCTAAGATTTTAACTTTATATATATATATATACATATATATTTTAAATATAATTTAAAATAAAAATATTTTGTCTTAATTTTATGCTTAATTAATGATATTTATATTAATTATTGGTCAAAATAATAAAATATATCATATTAATAAATTATATTTTAAAATATAAAATTTAACTTTTAAAAAATTCATCACTTTTTCTGATGAAATATTCAATTTATTGATCAACTCTGAAAGTTATATACAGTGGATGTTCTTTTTATTCAACTAAGATATACAAAGAATGGCTATGCTAAAAAAATCATAGCTACACATGGTGCAGGAAAACACCTAGATTAATAATTGCGACATGAATACTAAAATTGATGACATGTCTTATATATTAATATGACATGTAAAATTATATTTAATGTTAATTTATATTTTTGGTAAACTTTTTAAAATATGGTAATAACTCATATATTATATTTATTGTCGATTTATATTTTTGGATTTTTTTAAAATATGGTAATAACTCATAAATCATCTTTAAAATAAATATATTCAATTATGGCATTTCAAATTTGGAAATATCATTTAAATTAAAAATATTTCAAAAATATGTAGATATTTTTAGAAAATTATAAAAATTAAATAATAAAGTCAAATTAAATCGTAAAATCATTAATTTCTTATATATATATCTACAGATTTTATAAATATTGTTTAATTTTAATTTTTGACAATTATGCAATTTTACAAATTTATTTAATATATTTAATTAAAATATATAGATAGAAAAATCTACCTAAGATTATAATTTTAAATATACACATGCATATTCTTAAATATAATTCAAAATAAACAAAATTGTTTTTATCTTAATTTTAATGTTCAGTTAAATCAAATTTATATTAAAATATTGATAAGAAAATAGAAAATTTATAATATTAATAAAAATTTAAATATAATTTATATTTATCTATTAAAAATTTTTAAAATTCTTTTACTGCACATGGTGCAGGAAACACCTAGTATATAGTAATATATATAGTAACAAGATAACAAAAAATCTTATTATAAAAAATTGCTTTATAGTAATTTTGCTTATAAAAATGTAACATGTGTTAAAGTTCTCATGATTTTATTTAAAAAAAAATTAATAGCAATCGGTTTTACAAATCATATACCAAAATCAATTTGTACAATATTTAACACTAATTTTCCTTTTCTAAAATCATTAAAAAAGATAAATGTAAAAACATATTTAAATAGTAATTTCGTTTTTACAAATCATATACCAATATCAATCTGTACAATATTTAACACTAAATTTTATTTTCTAAAATCATAAAAAGATAAATCTAAAAACATATTTAATCGTAATTATCCTTTTAAAAATCTTAAACAAAAAATTGCAAAAACTACTTATGTTAATCTTCCTTTATTCAAATCCTTATTAAATAAATTCACAAACCAAAAGGAAAAATAATTATTCACATCTATATATAGAGAACTAAACTCCCTCATATTTTGTCACAACTCATATTTGATCACCAACATAATTATTGATTCACGAAAAATATAAAGTGAGGTTCTATATTCTAATCTTCGCATGTTTGTTTCTTCTTATAAATCCACGTTGATTTCTTTTGTTATATTACTGTCATGTTGTCTACTAAGTTAGTGCCATAATATGATTAGGCGTTTGTACACATATACAATCTACAATTAGTTATCATGTTGTACGTACGTAAGTGTTCTTTTTGTTAATCGACGTACGTTTGTTAATGTCGCTATTATGATTGCTTATGTGTTATTGTATTGGTTATGTTGTTTTAGGTAAGTTCGTGTCAACATAATTTTACTACTTTAATAAATTTAGTTGTGAATATGCTTATGTGTATTCGTCCTATTTATTATTTTCTAACTGAAATTGTAATTTAATTTGTTACGAGGAATTATCAAAAAACAATGACTTTAACCCTAGAATCTGCAATTTTTTAAAAAGTCATAAACAAAACAAAAAATTGAAAAGAAATTTTTTTTTTTCTATAAATAATTATTAATGATATTATTTTTTAAATGTGGGTTTAAGATAATTACAAAATACAAAATATAATTTTAAAAATAAGTTTTGCTGCAAATTAAAATATTTACAAAATATTTTTCTTATAAATATTTAATAGTATTTTTCCTGTTAAAAATATTAAACCAAAGAGAACTGTAAAAAATATTCTTATAAGTTTACTTTAGTTGTGGTATTCATTTTATAAAGAACCTTATTTTCAAAGTCAAATAAAATACATAATTTCAAAATAATTACAAAATCAATATTAGTAACTAACAAGATCGCCACACATGGTAATTATATATTTAGGATTGTTAAATGTGTTTAAAATAATTCTAACAAAAGTATTTGTAAAAATGTATTTAAAAGTTTCTTTTTTAAGAGTGATATGTGTAGACAAATATGATACAGTTCTCTCTGTCTAGGATTTAAAAAAAAAATTAGAAAAAAAATTGTCACTACAAAAGTAATCTTTTATGCCTCTTTTTAGGATTTTAGAAAAGGAAAATTACTAATACATAATATTCTTACGACTATATATTGTTAAAATATCTAATTATAATTTTCAATTTTAAAAGATTTATAAACAAAAATAATAATTATAAAAATCTATTTGAAAATTAATTTTTCTTTTTTTACAAAAAAATATTTGCTTTTAAAGATACTAAAGAAAGAAAACTATAGAAGATAAATATTAAGGTTTTTAAAAAATACCAAACAAAAACTTATTATAAAATCCTACAAGTACAATAAATTATTTAATAAAAATCATGAAGAAAAAATAACTATAAAATAAATAATATTCTTTATTTAAAAGATTAAACAAAATAAAATTGTAAAAGTACTCTTATTATTTTCTTACAAATAAGTAACTTTCATTTTTCAATAGATAATTGTATGTTACAAAAATTATTACCAAAAATATCTACAAATATTTCATATCTATATTAAACTTATCTTATATTAAATAATTTTCTTAATTCATTATTTAATGATATATTTCCATAATAACAGTTTAATTAAAATTAAATTAGAAAATACGATATAGTAAAAAAATGTAATAATATGACGATGAAGTTTGAATTGATATTGACCAAGCATATATAATATCACTTACAGTGACAGTAATGATTATCTAATTTTTGAGCAAACACCAATATGTCAAATATTTTTAACAAGGTCGCTAGACACTGATTTAAGATTAAAAAAATATTTCCTTATAAACAAAGTAACTACAAGATTAGATTTTTCTTATAAATATTTAAGTGATTTTTCCTTATAAATATACAATTAGTAGATAGTTATTTCTTTTTTACAAAATCATAAACTTAAGAGATTTATATAATTTTTATTTTATTACATAAAACTTGGTTCTTCAAAATCGCTAATTAACAAAACTTTGACACATGACAATAAATATAATGTAATGACATGTCTTACGAAATTCATAAATATGTAATAATTTAATATTTGATATTAGTTTTCCTTTTTAAATCCTAAAATATTGTAAATCTATATGAAAATAATTTACCTTTTTAAAATCTTGAAAAAAGAATTATTAAATAAAAAATTAGTTAAAAAATCTTTTAAAAATTTATAAAATCCTAACTTTGATTGCTTACAAATATTATAAAATCTGAATTTTTAGATACATTTATAATATATGAATGTTTTATTTCCCTTATTTTCTATTATTTTAATATCAATATATGTCTCTCTTTTTCATTTCCTTAATATAATTTCCAAAAAAATTGTCACTACTCTTCTTTGTATTATATTTTTCTGGTATCATTTTACTGTTATCGTATTCTTCATGAATAGTTATAAGAAAATTAAGATGTTTTCATGTTTGGGTTTATATGTATTTGTTCATATGGAAATCAGATATATATTTGTTTTTTTAGAGTTTGGTCACTAAAAGTTTATTATTATTATTATTATTATTATTATTATTATTATTATTATTATTATTATTATTATTATTATTAACGCCCTAATTGATATTTATATGTGTTCGGTAAAAAAATCAAATTTTATGCATTATTTTATCACATTTTCTGCTTTGCTATGTTGTACTTTTCTTATAATTCATTTTAGTTAAGGTGTTATAGTGGAATGTAGCATCAAGACACAATAAACACGAAAGTTTAACTAAACTGAATTAGTTTAATAAAAAAGTCTTTATTGTTATTATAAAGTGAGAAGCAAATTTGAAAAAAAAAACAAGTTAATAAAAATATTAAATTAAAAGTATAAGAATATGTATGACGTTCTCTTCGACTCGATTGACTCGATTCAATTTTCTAATTCACTGTATTTAACTCTAATTTATATTATCGAAGTTGAGTTCGATTTAAATTTTCGACTCTTATTTTTTTATCTAGCTTTAAATACAAAATTTCTAATAATTGCTTATGCACTATAGTTTCAGAAACTTATATACCAACCAAAATTTACATGGAAATGAATTTTTATTCCTTAAATAAATTTTACACAATATATCTAAAAATGCTCTATTTACAATAGAAAGTTTTCTAAGTTTTATGTGTATCTTGAAATTGAAATATCAATCAAAACCTGTGCAACGCACGGATCCATGACTAGTAAACAATAAAATGCAATTGAAAATCTTAGAATAATAACGAGATGACATGCACGATCGTTAAATCCTTCATAAATTAATGCTGTGAATGGGCTGTTATGAAGCTTTTGTGTCGTAAGTAACATGACCTCTAAGTTCTACAGATTATTCAATTTTAAACGACAACTGTTTTTTAATCCGTCCAATTTAATGCAAACGGCATGCCATTATTCGAGTTCTCTTAACCGAAAGGTCAGATTGTCTTGAGATTTCGTTTTTTTTTTTATTAATAATCTCATATCATTGCTTTAACACAAACTAAGCGAGAACAAACTAAGCGAGAACAACCTAAAAAAAAGCAAAAAGCGAGAACAACTTATGAACCTCATTTAATATACTTACATCACCGATTTTCTATAAAAATATCTTAGCTATTATTAGTTTTTATGTTTAAAATGATTATCATGATTCCCTTTTTTATTTCAATAATAATTGTTTTTAACATTTTCTATCTGCACTCTGATGGCTAATTTTACAGTGAAAGCTTATTCATATGAATGAAGTCATTTTATCGTTTTTCATTATATATCCACATCAAATCAGAAGATGTAATTGTACAGTGGCGGCTAATCACTTTAGGTTAAAGAAAACTGAAAACAGTGTTTTTAAAAAAAAACAGTGTTTTGAAAATTCTAAACTTATAGATGTACAGAAATTAAATGTATGTTGTACTAATTTGTTGTTTAACTCGTAGTGAAATGGGAGAGTCCCTTTTCGACGATCAAGAGTCAAGTTTGACTCCAGATGCATAATAGATTCGTACTATAGATAAATATTTATTCTTAATAACACCATTTTGATAAATTACAAGAAAATACATTCACAAATATATGTCAACTACATCTTGACGTTACCAAACTGGGTTATATATATATTTATTCTATCTAAAAAAAACTCGAAGACGCCAACTTTTAGACTAGTTCTAACTTTATATAGCAGGTTGAAGGTGACTATTATATAATTTTGCGTTTCACTGTTTTAAATGCAAATGTTTTTAAAGTGTATAGTAAACACATATAGAAAACGCATGATGGCCGATGTTGTTTTGCCTAATTCATATGTACTATATATGAGAAATCGCCAATCGATTAAGTTGTTTTAAAACAACAAACAAACAAAAAAGTAAACGAAAAAGACAATAAATATCGATTGAGCGAGTAGTCGACACTGTGTAAGCAGTGATGACAATGGACGGTGACACGATAGCTGAGTCACCAAAGGCTTCGCGTTGAAGCAAATGGTTGGTCTTTTAAAAAGTGACATAATATGTAAGAGTTAAATAACACTTTTACACCAAAAAAAGTTAAATAACATTTACATTCGCAATCATTTAATCTATACAAGTCTTTTGAGACATTGTGTGATTTCACTTGTCTCTCTATTCGCTACCGTCAACCCTCTCCTTACAAAAGGCAAGCAACCAAAAAAAATTCGAACAACTCGGTGACCTCTCAGTGACAGAGAGACCAATCCCCCACCGCGTCTCATTAAGACGTTTTCTGGTCCAAGAAGATAATATTTTTATTCTACAAACACACATGGAAAACGAAGAGAAGTCGACTATTGTGTTAATATTATAAGGATTGATAGTTAAAGAAAATTCCACCAACCCTTAGTTAAATCTCTTTCTCCTAACTAAAAACGTAAAACAGTGTTTGTTTGGAATTGGCAAACCACGAAAATAGTATATCAGCCTAGCTAGGATCGGCTTTGTTAAGTTATGATGTGATACTAGTATATATAAGTCATTTTTGATAATTAACTATACTTGAAAACTAGCTTAGTATTGTGAGATTTAGAATGCCAATATTACTGACTTGTAACAAAATATGGTTTGGGGTTTGATACTAAAAGTTATCACGTCGGAATGGGGTATGATTCATGATGTAAGTTCCCCCTCTTGCCTTTAAAAATGTTCAATATTAGTAATAGTCAACGCAAACCTTAACATTAATTAAACCCAAGTAAATTTCAAAATTCTCTCTCAGGCACAGCAACCAATGACCGGTCACCTACCTCTCCAGCATTAACTCAACACCGCAGCTACTAGTTTCTCCACCGCAAAAAAGCAGATCTCCGCCGCAACCACTTAACCCCGATGGAAAAAAATTAGCAAATAAAAAATCCCTTCGGTCAACCGGAAGATCTCCGCATGGCGAGCACTATCCAGAGGTTTCACCTCCGAGGAATCCCCTCCTTCTCTGCAAACTCTGGAACTTTAGTAGCAAACAGTGCGAAACCTTCTCTCGGGCTTTAAAGTAATTACAATATTTACCTCCGTGTGAGGACGTTAAAAGCAAAGGTCATTAAAGTTACGACTTGAAGTAGAAGAAGAAGCATACTTTTCAACTGGCTAGTTTGAAGATGGCTCACAGATACTCAAGAGCTGAGAAAGGAAAATGGAAGGAAGACTCGACTAGATCGGAACGACGTCGGCCGATTCAGATCCCGCAAACCGATAACTCTGCGCTGATAGAGGAGAACAAGCTTACCCTAATTGGGAGAGTTACAAACCCAGCGGTGCAGAAGACGCAATGGGTGGTAGAATGGCTCCTCCAGTACTGGAATGTAGAGGGCGAGCTCACAGGAAGAGAGCTGGGGCCGGAGCTCTTCCAAATCCGGTTCCCATCTGAAGAGGCGCTACAAACAGTACTCAGGAAAGGTCCTTACCATTACAAGAGATGGATGATACTTCTACAGAGGTGGGAACCTGTAGTCTCAGACTCTTTCCCGAGAATGATAGCTTTTTGGATAAGAATCCATGGACTCCCGCTACACTACTGGACAGAAGAAACGCTTGAGGCAATAGGAAAGGGGCTAGGTCCAAGATTGGGTAAAGATGTAGACCATGGAAGAATTAGAATTCTCATCGATGGTTTAAAGAACTTGGAGATGCATCTCCCGCTTCAGCTACCTACAGGAGAAGAAATATCAGTTAATCTGGAGTATGAAAAATTAGAGAAACACTGCTTCCTCTGTTTCTCACTCTGTCACGAGCAGGAAACCTGTCCCCGTAACAAAGACAAAGCAGATATCAAACTAGCACCGCAAGGTATTAGTCAGAGGAACACCTTGAGAAAGTTAGAGGACCAGCGGCGTAAACATGACAGTAGAAGACCGTTCTCCTTGAGCTCCAGAGATAGACAACTAGACCCCAGCGAACTAAGACGCAGTCAGGGATCAGTTTACTCAAGGCTTCAGAACTCAGAAAGAGCCCGCTACTATGTTGAAGACAACTCAAACCCTCTCAACTCAAGAGAGAGAGACAGATCAAGATATGGGGACTCTCGAAGAGAAAGAGACAGATCAAATGAGCGAGTCAGGTCTTCTCACCATAGCTTCCCTTCACAGCGTAAAAGCTCACCGATCAAGAGAACTACAAGGGACAGATCCCCATCTCAGAGAGATAGAGAAGATAGGAGAGCTCACTCTAGAGGCCACAACTCACAATACTCTAGAACTCCTACTCCTAGGCCACCCAGGGAAACAATGAACCTCCCAACTGCCTCAGTTCATGAGGAAGCCAATAGTCGATCAAGGGATCGGGTTCCTGCTTTGGAGAGACTAGAGATTGATCAGACGGCAGAGCCCCAAAGAGTCTCAGCCCTAGACAGACTTGAGGAAATGCCGGAACAGGAGCCAAGAAGAGTCTCAGCTTTAGAAAGATTAGAAGCTCCCCTCATTGATCCCCCCCCAAGACAAACAGGACTTTCCAACTCTTTATTAGCAAGACTTCAAGATGTAGAAATCCAGTATGCAGGGGAGGAGCACCAAAGCCCACAGTTTGGAGAAGGGTCAGGAAGAAGGATCCTAGAAACCCCGGAGGTCCTGACTCACCAGGAAAGCCCAAGGATTCCGGCAACTCTCAGAATAGGATCGGCCTCAGGAGGGCCTGCAAGCACAGGAAGGAAAAAGATCCCCCCAAAGTCAGCAACAAAAAGGATCGTAAAGCCAAAACCTCCAGCAAAAAGGAAACCACCGGTCAAGATAACAGGGGCTACAAATACTCGGGCCATCAGAAGCCCTATTCAAGGAACTCGCCTCTCTAAACAAATTACAACAAGAACAAGATCTGTAGCCCGTAAGAGACTATGTGTGGAGAGGAATGGACAGAGTCAAAGCTTACCTTTAAATAAGGATGATAACACAAATGTAGGGAGCTTGGGAGCAGGAACTAGCAGGAAGAAGGTGGATTTTCAAAATCCATCTCACCAAATTCCTTAGCTGTACTAAGTTGGAACTGTCAGGGTTTGGGTAGTGAACTGACAGTTCCAAGAATCCGGGAGCTTAAACGTGTACAAGCACCGGATATTTTGTACTTTATGGAGACAAAAAATCAAAATGAATTTGTGCTTTCAAATCTTCTTTCTCCAGAGTATCAACATCACTTCCTAGTTCCACCAAGAGGACTCAGTGGAGGATTAGCCCTGATTTGGAAGAAAGATATAGAGCTAACGGTGCTAAATTCCTCGACAAACTACATCGACACAAAGATTATCTACAAGAAGAATTCTTTCTTTGTTACCTTCATCTACGGGCCTCCGCAGCAAGAGAATAGAGCAGCTTTTTGGGAGGAAATCTCGTTACTGGGCCAAGGAAGAGAAGAAGCTTGGGCCCTTACTGGAGACTTTAATGACATCTTAGAAAACTCAGAGAAGACAGGAGGCCCAAGTAGACCAGAAGGATCTTTCATTGCGTTCAGAAGCTTTGTGACCATCAATGGCCTGTGGGATGTAAAGCACACGGGTAATCAACTTTCTTGGAGGGGTAAACGGAACACCCACGATATCAAATCAAGATTAGATCGGACGCTGGCGAATGTGGCGTGGTATGATATGTTCCCATCGGCAAGCTGCAATTACCTCAGATTTGAGGGCTCTGACCATCGGCCACTAATGACGTATCTGGAGACGCACTTACCAAAAATAAGAAGGCCCTTCAGATATGACAGAAGACTTAATGATAACCCTGAAGCGAGGAAGATTATTGAAGAAGCATGGGGATCGGATCAGACAGAGAGTGTAGAAACAAAAATTTCAAGATGCAGAAAGGAAATCATCAAGTGGGCAAAGGAACAGAGGGAAGCTAGAGCCAAAGAAGTTCTCCAAACACAGCAAGAGCTGGAACAGGAATTATCGGCACCTCACCCGGACACTTCAAAGATCTCAGCTTTGACAGCAGCCCTCGTCTCAGCTTACAGGGCGGAAGAACTATTCTGGAGGCAAAGGAGCAGAATTCTCTGGCTACAAGGTGGTGACAGAAATAGTGCTTTCTTCCATGCTGTCACTAAAGTGAGAAAGGCGATCAACAGAATTACAACTCTGGAAAACGCAGAAGGAATCCCGGTCTATGAAGAGGAAGAAATTGGGAGAGTTTTTTGCAAATTTCTACCAGAAGCTCTTCTCAACAAATGGAAACACAGGATTCCGAACAGTAGAAGAAACAATCTCGGAGTGTATCACTAGCGAAATGAATGATCAACTCTGCCTAATCCCAGACGAGGAGGAAGTAAGGAGGGCTACCTTCGAGATTCATGCGGATAAAGCGCCGGGCCCTGACGGTTTCTCCGCAAGTTTTTACCAGTCTTTCTGGACTACTTTGGGCAAAGATATTTACCGAGAAATTCGGACCTTTTTTACTACAGGAAATATGGATTCACGCATCAACGAAACTCATGTTTGTCTAATCCCAAAAACCTCAACCCCCTCGACAGCAGCAGAGTATCGCCCCATCGCTCTCTGTAATGTCAGGTATAAAATAATTGCCAAGATCCTCACCAAGCGTCTACAGAAGTGGCTCCCGAGTCTGATATCTCCGCACCAATCAGCTTTTGTCCCGGGAAGGGCTATTTCAGATAACGTTCTCATCACACATGAGACTCTCCACTATCTGAAACAATCGGGAGCTATTAAGAGATGTTCGATGGTAGTCAAAACGGATATGAGCAAGGCCTACGACAGAATTGAATGGGGTTTCTTGGAGAAGGTTCTGAAAATTATGGGTTTTAGAGATGTGTTGATCAGATGGGTTATGGAATGTGTCACTACGGTGACATACTCATTCCTAATCAATGGAGCAGCACGAGAACAAGTCACCCCCTCGAGAGGACTTCGCCAAGGAGATCCGCTCTCCCCGTACTTGTTCATCCTGTGCACAGAGGTGCTATCAGGCCTGTGCAAAAACGCCCAGTCGCAAGGCAAGCTTCGAGGGCTCCAGGTCACACAGAAAAGTCCTTTCATCAATCATCTCTTGTTTGCCGACGATACCATGCTGTTCTGCAAAACAAGTGTAAAGAATTGTCGAGCTTTATGCACAATACTCAGAAGATACGAACAAAGCTCGGGGCAAAGCATAAACTTGGAGAAGTCAGCAGTGACTTTTTCCTCAAAGACACCTGAGAGCATTAGAGACAGCGTGAAAGCTATGTTGGGTATCCCACTAGAAGGAGGTTTGGGTAAGTACCTTGGGCTTCCTGAAACCTTTGGCCGCAGGAAAACAGATGTGTTCACAGGAATCGTCGACAAAATCAGACAAAGAGCTCAGTCGTGGTCAACAAAATTCCTGTCGGGTGCAGGTAAGCATGTCATGCTACAATCAGTCCTGACCGCCCTTCCAACCTATTCTATGTCGAGCTTTAAAATCCCAAAATCGCTCTGCAATAGAATTCAATCCATCCTCACTAGGTTTTGGTGGGATAGTGCACCGGATAAGCGAAAAATCTCTTGGGTAGCATGGAGTAGCATGGCGCAGCCCAAATGCAGAGGAGGGCTAGGTTTCAAGAAGATAGAAGAGTACAATGACTCCCTGTTGGGAAAACTTAGCTGGAGGCTGCTCAATAACCCGGATTCGCTCCTGGCTCAAGTCCTTAAAGGCAAGTATTTCCCGGAGTCTTCATTCCTGGAAAGTGAACCGAAAAAAGGCTCTTCTCATGGTTGGACTAGCATCTTGGCTGGGAAGGCAGTGCTAGAAAAAGGTCTTGGCTTTTTAGTAGGAGACGGGAAAAATATTAGAGTCTGGTCGGATAAGTGGATCTCCCCTGCAAGACCTATGGCTCCAATAGGACCTCCTAACTATGTGAATCAAGACTTGCTGGTAGCAGATTTGTTGGATCAGCAGACTAATGAGTGGGATTTACAAAAAATCAGGCTCCATTTACCTCAGTATGAGGAATTAATCAGGCTTATTATTCCAGGTTCCTCAAAACCAATGGATAAGCTGGTTTGGCTACCTGATCCATCAGGAGTTTACTCTACTAAATCAGGCTATAGAAAGATCTGTGAACTGGAAGAACCGGTCATACCAGGCTCCTTTGATTGGATGAAGAATGTTTGGAACCTCCATTCCTCACCGAAGATTCACCATTTCCTTTGGAGAATGCTCAACAATGCGCTGCCTGTGGGAACCCTCCTTGCGATAAGAGGAATCCAATCAGAACTAAGCTGCAAAAGGTGTGGAGAACAAGAATCCATAGAACACCTCTTCATTAACTGCCCTTTTGCAACTGAGTTCTGGTCAAAGGCTCCCTTAACAACCACTCCAGGAAGTATTGAAGACCCAATCACTCTCAAATTTTGGATTGAGGCATTCATAAAATCGGGATCTCTGCCACCTCTTGGAATTACTGAAACTCCTCTGGTACCTTGGCTCCTTTGGAACCTCTGGAAATCGAGGAACTTGTTGATTTTTGAGGAAAAAAATTTTCAGGTAGAAGATATTATCTCTAAAGCCATAGTGGAAGCTCGGGCCTGGGAAGAGGCGAACTCTAAAAAACAGAAGCAAGCCAAAAGGCCAGTATCTACGAGAAGACCTCAGGCGGGACCCTCCTGTTGGACGGATGGCGCTTGGCAGGAAGCATCCATGGCAGGAGGAATGGGCTGGATTATCAAGAACTCAGAAGGTGAAGTGCTCGCTAGAGGATCTTCCAACAGGTCACATGTGTGCTCTGCTCTAATGGCCGAATCGCTGGCGGTTAGGGAAGCTCTTGGAAAGGCAAAAGAGTTAAATCTCCAAAGTCTCCATATATTTTCGGACTCCCAAGTCCTTGTCTCGGCCCTTTGTCAAGGGTTGGATTTGAACGAGATTGCAGGTGTCCAAATGGATATCAAAATCCTTGCCACTCTCTTCAGTCCGTTGTCTTTCTCTTGTATTCCTCGGTTAGAAAACTTACAAGCTGATTCCTTGGCAAAATCAGGTCTTGATCGCTTTGTAGCCTAAACTCTTCATCTTTAGTATTAGTAATGGTATCCTTGGTTTGACAAAAAAAAAAAAAGTAATAGTCAACGCTTGCATTGCATGATTCTTGATTGACAGACACATCTGTATTTTATAAAGAAGGGTATTACGCAGAGAAAGGCTTATATGGCTCAGACTCCGTTTACTGGTCTGCTACTATAACCAACATAATAATTTTATTAAACGAAAATAAGTAATACTAAAAAGCAACATAAATCAAATATGCAATGAGATTAAAAAAAGAAAAGAAAGATACGAGAAGAAAAGGGATTGGTTGTGGCTTTTCTCACAAGTAAAAGGCTGAGCAAGTCGAACGACTTATTCGCCTATGCCCCCGCCTCCACCATTCTGTTTCAGCTCAATTAGTAAAATATATTATTCTTATTTTATGGTTACATTTCTATTTTTTAATTATAACGAAATATATTCAGATCATTTTTTAGTAATAATTTTATTTCACCCGGAGTGGCAATAAATACGCTTGCATTATTCCATCAATCGGGTCAGACATAACTTAAAAGTTTCCGGTGAAAGAACCTTAAACCTCAAAAACCCTTTTTTCTCTCATATCATTTCATTTCATGATGGCTGAAACGCCGGCATCTCCTATCAACGGATCTGTTTGTGCTCCGCTTCTTCTGTCCGATTCGGCGGCTAAAGACGTGATGATAACTTGGTTTCGCGGGGAGTTCGCGGCGGCGAACGCCATAATAGACGAGCTATGCGGGCACATAATGCAGGTGAGCGGATCAGAGGGAGAGGAATACGAGGGGGTGATGGCGGCGATTCATAGGCGGAGGATGAACTGGATCCCATTGCTCCAGATGCAGAAATACCATCCTATCTCCCAAGTTACCCTCCAGCTTCAAACCGCGACAGCGGCCAAGATCAACAACAACAACAAACTCATCATGGCCGATTCAATCCTCGACGATGATTCTCCCACTAGCGATATCACTGATTCCGGTAAAAAGATTTCTAACAAAATAAAGTAGCTTTCTATATATGTACCGCGAAAATTCAAATATAACGTCTTTAGTATATACAATACTCTTTATTACCCCTACATCTATCTATCTACAAAATGTTCGTTACTGTACTTCAATTTTTATTTATAAAAAAAATCTGTGTTGACGACACCTGTTGGGTAGTAGTAGATCATAAGTTCAATTTTCTGACCATTATTAGCTAATTTTACACAGCCACACGTGCTCGGTTTCTAATTCTTAGCAGGATCTCGAGAAGAAGAGCGTGTGGAGGAGGAGGAGGAGGCCATGACAATATGTTGCAAGCACGAAGAAGAATGTGAACCTCGAGCTTCTTCACTCATCAAGCAGTCCAACCGTTTCTCGGCCAAAGAACATGTTCGAGGACATACGGCAAGTTCAAAACCACAAACACATCCTCTTCTTTACTCTTCACCCTTTGGAAGCGTGGGAGACTTTGATACCAAGCTCATTGCTTATAATCTGAGGTTTGATAGTTCAGTTTAGTAACTGGAATAAAACAAAACAAACAAACAAAAATAGTTTTTACAAAGGTTAATTTAGCTTCCTCCTCTCTATAGCTTATAATTAATTTGGACTATAAAATAGTAGAAGAAAAAAAACTCATACTACCTCTATAATATTATTAGTTTAGCGCGGTCGTGATGGATGAAGTTTGTTTTCATTGTTGTTTCCAAATACTAATTAATTAAGACTCTCTTGATCGTTGCTTGCTTTTAGCAGACTAATGTCGTCAAAGGGTTAAAACTGTACGAACATGTGTTCACTGGAATTCAACTCTCCAAGCTTTCGGATTATGTTAATGGACTCCGAGAGGCTGGCCGGAATCAGGAACTTCCAGGCAACTCTCTCATACCTTTCCTTATACACTGGAACTAATGTTGATGCAAGTGTCTTAGAGACATTAATTATATATTAACCTTCACAAGTTTCCCAAATGCAGGGGAGACGTTTGTTCTGTTCAACAAGAACACGAAAGGGACCAAAAGAGAGCTTATTCAGCTTGGAATCCCAATTTTTGGGAACACCACAGATGAACACTCAGGTAAGATCAATAAGGACAATTGGTGCATGCACCTTTTTTTTTTTTATTTGCCAATATTCTTAATTAAGTCACCTTTTAGTTTGTTCATCTACCGACTCGTACGTGTTAATTTGCAGTGGTGGCACCTATCCCAACCCTACTTGAAAGTGTGATTGATCATCTTCTTCAGTGGCGTTTGATTCCTGAATACAAACGACCCAATGGCTGTGTGATCAACTTCTTTGATGAGGTAGTTACAACTATTCTCTCAATCGATATCAACACCCCCCCCCAGGCTAAATTAATTTAATGTTAATTCATTTTGTAGGAGGAACACTCCCAACCATTCCAGAAACCACCTCACGTGGATCAACCCATATCCACTCTGGTCTTGTCTGAATCAACCATGGTTTTTGGACACCGATTTGGGGTCGATAGTGATGGCAACTTCAGGGGCTCACTCACTCTCCCACTAAAGGAAGGGTACGTAAGGGGAAACTCTCATTTTCTTAACTAAATTGATTTTGATTGTATTTGCTGAAAAAGCGTAAAAATGAATTTGGCAGGTCGCTACTGGTGATGAGAGGTAACAGCGCTAATATGGCTAGGCATGTCATGTGTCCATCGCTGAACAAAAGAGTCGCAATCACTTTCTTTAAACTCAAACCAGACTCCAGTAGTAGTAGTAAGGCCCAACCGCCGCTAACCATGAACCATGTCACCCTGTGGCGGCAAGGCACTCCAGCCCCACCCGTTTTAAACCCATTCGGCCTTGTCAGAGCTCCGTTGGTGATGCTAGCTCCGGCTCCCAAGAGGCTAGACGCTGGCACTGGAGTTTTCTTGCCGTGGACACCTCCTCCGCCAGTCCCAAGAAAACCAACAAAGCATCTCCCACCGCGTGTCCAGAGGCTGCGTCTCCTAACATCAGCTGCAAAGTCGGTGGCAGACCGTGAAGCCACGTCAGCACCGGAGATCGGAGTGAGCTGAGTCGGATAGTGTCACACACGTTATCTACCAAGTCAGCAGAGTTTTTTATTGAGTTTCCTTGATCGTATACTTCACGTTTGGTGCTTTTTTTTCTTGTCCATTCCTAATCTTTTCTTCTCTTTCATTTTACTACAATTATTATGATATGATACATCAGCCGTTATAGTTCACAGGGAACAATTGAACTATCTGAATTAAAATATGCACCACTTGCCACAAGTTTCAAAGATCTTCATTTTGAATCAAGTAAACAAGAAGCTTGACCATATTTGCCTGTACAAATATATATTCTCGCAACTGCTTTTACTTTACCAAGTAAAGCAAAGGAGCATGAAGAAGAAACCAGAGATGATTCTGATTCTGATTTTTTTGTTTGTTTTGTTTATCTAATTTTGAAACACATAGCTTCTTCCATTGGCTCAATTTCCCCATCCCACAAGCGTAGAATCAAAGCAAAATCCGATGTTGTCTTCAAATGCTACACTAATACCACAAGAATCCCATAGAATAGAGTAAAGAAAACCCCTTCTTTGACAGAGAATGCAAAGAAGAGTGAGGATGATGACAGCAGAAGCTCTATACGGCCTCCGGGCTGTTTAGATTTTTGGTGGCTAAACTAGGAGAATTCGAAGGGAAAATTATGAATGAAGATAAGCGTGAGATGAACAAACTGATCAAGATCTGATATCACTATTCATTTCAAGCAAATAGAAGACTCTGAGGATAACAACAAACACAAGAACAATTCCCCTGGCAAGAATGAGAGAGAGAAGGATAAATGGTACTAGTAGCGGCCCCAAAGTAGAGGTTACATAACAAGAGGAAGAAGAGCATGCCGAGGCCTAAGCAACAAATCACTCGGGACAAAAATAAGAAATCAGATGCTTTTATAGAGAAGATGCGAAAAAGCTTAGCCTATAACCAAACAAACGATCCCCTTCTCCTATCTTGCATTTTTATGTACAATAGAAGAAGAAACAACATACACCCTGGGATGCAAATGCAATGAGCACACTTCTTTATTCATTCAGAAAAGAAAAAGAGAGCACACTTGTTTACTTTCTGTAAATTTACCAGCTGCGCTCTTGATAAGAAAATGTATATGAAGTCGCATTTTCATTTCCTAGATAATAAACAAACCATCCATCTCAGAGGTCTATGAATATTACTTAAGGGGGGCCAATATTTAGCAATGTACACATTTGTTTGCCTCACTCAAACCCAGGTACCTCGAATATTAGATATGCTGTACTTGGTAAGAGAGAAGCTTGGATGGAGAATCATTCATTGTAAGGAAGAGAAGACATAGAATCTTCCAGACTCTAATCCCAACAGGAGTAGCTCTACTCGGTTCTTTCCAGCCATCCAAGCTGTAGTAAGAGGCAAAAAAAGGTGAAGAAAAGCAGAAAAAAAAAAAAGAAACCATAATGAAGTAGAATTCAGACCACCTTCCAGGCATACATGGCAAAGAAGGCAAGGGTATCAGCAGACCAGACAAGAGGAAAAGATTTCCAGAAGAAGGGAATAGCAACATTGAGTAAAGGGATGATGAGAAAAAGATAGTTAAGAGCTTCTTTCTCTTTAGGAGGGCAGTCACGTGCTCGAAGAGAAGGAATAGTGAACATCCAAATGGACCACATACCCATCAACCTCCATAAGTCAGGTTGGGTGGAGGGAAAGAGGAGGTTGAAAGAGAGAACACCTCCAAGGAACATGGATGCATAACCTTGAACCTCAAAAACTTTGTAAAGAGTAGTTCCAGGGAGAGCTGGGTTTTTACTGGCGGTGGAGGCCCTAGGCGCAAATGTTGCTGCTGTCTTGTTGACCACCTGAATTGAATCAACAACAATTCATTAGATTCCTTGACAAACAACTGCATGCTGAATCATTAATGGTCTTTTTTTTTGGCATTCAACAACTAAATTAAATTGTGGTTTAGATAGAAAAAAAAAAGACTGTGAACAAGTTCTCCTTCCATAATGAATGAATGCCTAGTAGAAAATATAGGGTGGGAGAGGAAGGCACCTTTTTCAAGTCTTTACCGAGTGCAGAAGAAGAGGAAGAAGAAGAGGAAGGAGATTGGGTTTGAACCTCCTCGGGAGCTTCCACTCCGTCGTCAGCAGTGGCGCAAATTCGGAGAAGCCGATGACTGAGATTGGAACTGGGTGGCGCAAGAGCAATCGACGAGAACGACAACACACACACAGGCGGAGAAATTGAGCAAAACCTCATCTTCCTCTCTCTCTCTCTCCGATGATTTTGAACCCCACACGATAAGGAGGAAGGAGGGACATAAAACTGTTTTTTTTTTATGACCGGTACAGTCCTAACCGAACCATCATTTTCGATTCTAGTTTTAATTAAATCAAACCAAATCAATTGAACCGAGGCCTCGTCGGGTTTGGATTACAATTTCTGGGTGGGGGTTGTATCCTCCTTTTCTTTTCTTTTGATTCCCACCTATCGGGAAAACGAGTAGATTTTGTGAGAATTGATTTCTTCTCATCTTATCCTCGTCGACGTCGAGAGAGGGGGGGGATCTATTGGATTCGGTGCTAAAATTGGGATTATGCTGACAAGCTCCTCTCATGGCGAGTTTTCTTCTCGGCTTCTTGTTGCCTTCCCTACTTCTCGCAGGTATTCTGATTGATTGTAATCAACAACTCAACAGCTGCTAAATGGCCCTTCATTGCCTGCTACTTCCCACTGCTTTAGCTCCTCCTTGATCACAGCTCTCTAAGCTATATGCTGTTAGCAATCACCCCGCCCCCCCCCCACCCCCTTTTAGACCTGTTCGCCTTTTTTTACGTTAATGTTAGTGTAATCTCATATGTCTTATTTTCCTAATCACTTTTTCTCTTTTGTCTCTCACACAGCTGCACTTATTAACTGGAGTCTCATTTCCTTTGTTGATTTGATTGCTTTTCTCCTCCTTCACTATATTGCCCCTGAAATTGGTAAACACTTCTCTTCTTCTTTTGTTTTCCTCTCACATTGTTTCATCAAATACATCTTACATAAATTAGACTTCAGTTTTATTGGTTATGGGTGGCTCCTTTTTCCTTTCTCTCAATCTTGTGCTTTCTTCTCCCAGGATACCGTTTTCAGAGGAGTCATTGCCTCTTATGGCCCCTCTTCTTCTTTTCATGTGTAATCATTGTTTCCCAAGTTGTGTACCTTTTCATTTGGGATTCTCTAGGCCCAGACTGGGACACTTCAGATACTGGCTGGATCACTCTTACTGGCTTTATGATGTAACACCTTTTCTCCCTCTTTACTTCATTTTACTCCCTTTATTTTAATTATCTTACCTTTTTTTTGCAGACTGAAGTCTTGGAGAAACCCCACTGTCATGTATTTCTTGGCTTTACAACTACTAGCATCGCTAGTTTCATTAGCTTACATTTACACTAGTAGATTCGGCTTCCTTCCATGGCCGTACACATGTTGGTCTCACTTTTCACATGTTTTTGAACATCTAGGTTTGTAACTTATGTATATTCATCCGTACCACTTGTCCAAATAGTTACTGTAACTTTTTCTCTCTCTCTTTTTTTTTTTAATTTGTTCATCTGGTTAATTAATATCTATTTTAAGCAGAATAAGCTCTTCTATCTGGTACCTCCTTCTCTTTTTGTTTTGACACTGTCTCAATCGTTTATGACTCAGGAAGTCATCTTAGGGTTGCCTCCTGCCTGTTCTTACCAGCAGTTCAATTGGCAGTGGGAATTTGCAATCCTTCATGGATGTCTTTGCCATTTTTTATTGGTAGCTGTGCTGGTCTTGTGGACTGGTCCTTGACTAGCAACGTTTCAGGACTTTTCAGGTTGATAAATTATTGATTATTATGCTAAGTTAGCGCTTCCCAATCCTGCTTTTCTTAACTGCAGTCGTTTCTTTTGTATTGTTGAGGTGGTGGAGAGTTCTTTACATCTACTCAGGATTCAACATCGTCCTGCTTTACCTCTATCAGTTACCAATAAACTTTTCCGATATGATTCGATGGATAGCAAGCTTTATAGGTCTATTCAGAATCTCTGCGGAAACTGAAGGCCCTGATATTTGTTCTGGTCTTTTCCTTTTGCTCTTCTTCATCATGGTATGACTTTTCTCCTCTAGGATTAGTATTGCTTGCTCTCGCACCAGTGTGGAAACCAATATAGTCATATATGGGGTTTCCACTAAAATAAACTTATTACTCACCAGATAATTGATAAACTGATACTCAACAGCCGTTAATATTTATATGAAACCAACAACTAGTTTAGTTTTCCCGTCTGGTTAGTTTATATATCCGTCCTGATCTGTTAGCGAGCTACCACGTCATTATATCAATATTTCTGCAATTGCAGCTTTCCTATGTAAGGTCAGATCTCGAGGATATGGACTTTTTCATGTCCACGAGTGAAAATAACTTGGCTGAGCGTCTTCTTCCTCCAAAATATTCGTTTTTTATTCGAGAATCAAGGTATGCTGTACTGTATATAGTTTTTTCTTTCTCTTCATTTCTAGGAGCTGTTGAAGTGTTTGACACAGTATTTTAGCTTTGATAGGAAATTTTAATTTGTCACTTGTATAAACTAGTTTATAACTCTGAAGCGAAAAGAAAAGTTTTATTGAATATTTCTCACTTGATTTATTGGTTTTATGGTCGTAGACTGTAGATACTCTCCTGTCTTCGGTTCTTAAACTATAATACGTGGTTATGGGTTAATGAAAGAGTCATGTAATTTTCTGGTGATCTCTAGGCTGTGTAAGAAGAGATTTAGTTTTAAATGAGAAGTTGGTATAAAACGTTACTGTATTAAGTGGGACAAATATGATTGATGAAAAAGCCTCGGAAAGGCTGAAACTTTTTGGTTTTCAATATTACAAAGTTTTGTGATTGGTTTCTTTGCTAGCATGAACTATTGGAGTACAGCTAGTTCACACATATTAATGGACGTTCTCTTGACTGGTCTATACAAGAGTAGGCATGTAATGGATAATAGTTACGCTCTGCCTGATGTGTACATTCCTTCCAACTTTTCAGGGCTGGTGTAAGGCACACCAATGTTCTACTGAGGGGATCTGTGTTTAAGACGTTTAGTATCAATTTCTTTACATATGGTTTTCCGGTATATATTTGTTTCCTGGTATCAAAGTGTATCTGTAAGCTCAAGCAACGTATTGTGTCAAAATATTCACTCTTTTATTTTATTATTTGCTTCCATGATTGCCAGGTCTCTCTGTTTGCTCTTTCGTTCTGGAGCTTTCATTTTGCGAGCTTGTGTGCGTTTGGCCTCCTTGCATATGTTTGTTACATTATCTATGCCTTCCCGTCCTTGTTCCGCTTGCACAGATTAAATGGCCTTCTTCTTGTATTTATACTCTTCTGGGCTGTCAGTACGTACATATTCAATGTGGCATTTTCCTTTCTGAACACTAAGGTTGGAAAGGTAATACTTCGCTATTTGTTATGTGCAAATTTCAAGTATTTTAAAAGAAAACTAATGTTAGAAGGGTAATATCTTCGCCATATAATATGTAGGACATGAAAATTTGGGAGATGGTGGGCCTTTGGCATTACACTATACCTGGATTCTTTTTGCTTGCACAATTTGGTTTGGGGATGTTGGTTGCATTGGGTAATCTTGTGAACAACTCTGTTTTTCTCTACCTGTCTGAAGAGAGCTCCAGATCTTCCAATGATAGATCTTATGCTGAAGGTAACAGCCTCACATATACTTTCTGTAAAGCAAGTTATCTGGTGTTTTCCAACTTCTAGGCTTGTCAGGACCTCTAAAATTGAAAAAAATGGTGGGTGTACTTGTTTATCGCTATCAACTATCATCTTTTCTGCATCATGTGACCTGAGTCCCAGACATATTAAGAGTCGCCGCTCTATCCATGATATGTTTTGAAGAAATTTTGATATATAGTAATCATTGAAGATGTTTATGTTTATCTGTTATGTGATTTTGAAGGTGAAAGCGTAAGACTATTAATTTCTTTGGTAAAGGTTTTGTTTATTCACACTTATTTTAGGTAGCAATTCTAGTCTTCTGCTTTACGTTCAATTTGAGAACTGCTCTTAACGGCTGAGATTATCATCACAGCTGATGAAGAAACAAAGGTGTTGGTTGTCGCCACCATTGCTTGGGGATTGCGGAAATGTTCACGGGCTATTATGCTCGCACTGATTTTCCTCATTGCCATGAAACCTGGGTTTGTCCATGCAGTGTATGGTATGTTTGTTCCCCTCCTATTTACTTCTTTTTTCTTTTAATAATGATTCATAAATATGGATGTTTCCTGATGGACTTCTCTTTCAGTGGTATTCTTCCTTATATATCTGCTGAGCCACAACATCAACAGAAAGATACGCAAGTCATTGATTCTTCTATGCGAAGTTCATTTTGCACTTCTCTACATTCTTGAGATCGATCTTGTGTCGAACTCCTTAAAGCGGCAAGGCTCGGTGAGCAGAGAAATTCTGTTTCAGTTAGGTACGCTTCTCTTTCTGTATTTTCAAGTTATAGGCTAGATTCACATATCATCAGTTTCCTTTCGAATATAGCTGCTAGGTGATCTTAGACTAAAGAGTAAGGAAGAGTTCTGACTGATAACTCTGTGTATGAATTATTGCAGGTCTCCTTAGGTCTGAAAGCTCTTGGGACTTCTTGGAGATAGCCTTGCTTGCTTGCTTCTGTGCTATCCATAATCATGGTTTTGAGGTGCTATTTTCCTTCTCAGCAATTGTACGCCATACACCAAGCCCTCCAATTGGATTTAGCATATTGAAAGCTGGTCTCAACAAATCAGTTCTCTTGTCCGTCTACTCATCTCCATCTTCAAGTTATTCCCAGGATAATACTACTTATGGTATAAAACGTCCTTCTTGTCTCTTTTGAAGTGAACATATGATGAGGGATATATTCACGTCTTAGTTGTCCTCAACTGCTGATCCTTGCTTCCTTGCCATATCGTTCATTATACATATCAACCCTTATCTCTCCGTCCTCATGTTTTCTAGCACTGTAAAGTCATATCTTCTTGATCACGTAGTGAATCCAGTAGTACTCCCAACTTTAAGGAATTATTGCCAGTTTATTAACGCATGGTGTAAAATTTATTATCTTACTGTCTTCATTTAAGTGCATATATCGACCTAACAAGATAAAGTTTAGTTTGTGTTGCCACTATTTTTACATGGTAGCACTAGGAGTAGCTTTCATGCTGTGAACTTCAAAAGTTGCATATTACCTCTGTCAGAATCTTATAATTGTTCGTTGTGGTCCATCATACCTGTTTTGTATCTACCCTCTTATTATATGCTTACGAATCACTGTTTTTTTCTTTTCTTACAGAGAGACATATTGCTTCGTTTCTGAGTGCGATTGGGCAAAAGTTTCTGTCTATGTACCGATCATGTGGAACATACATTGCTTTCATCACTATTCTCATAAGTGTATACCTGGTGAAACCCAATTATGTATCGTTTGGATATATTTTCCTTCTCTTGCTCTGGATTACTGGAAGACAACTGTTTGAGGAAACTAAGAGACGCTTGTGGTTCCCTCTGAAAGTATATGCTTTTTCGGTGTTTATGTTTATCTACTGCTTAAGTAGCTTTGTCAGCTTGCAGCTTTGGTTATCTGGATATATCGATCTCTACTTTTTTTTGGGTTACAATTCCAAAGCACCATTGCTGGATAATGTATGGGAATCTCTCGCTGTCTTGGTCGTGATGCAACTTTACAGCTACGAAAGGAGGCAAAGTGGACATTACATTCCAGGTCAATCTAGTTTGCTTCATCCTGGAGTTTTTGGTTTTGTTGAGAGATTTTTGGTATGGCATGGTCAGAAGATCTTGTTTGCGGCATTGTTTTATGCATCATTGTCTCCAATCAGTGTGTTTGGATTTGTATATCTCCTTGGCCTTGTCATCTGCACAACCTTCCCAAAGTCTTCTTCAGTACCATCCAAATTATTTTTGATCTATACTGGATTTCTCGTGTCTGCGGAGTATCTTTTCCAACTGTGGGGCATGCAAGCTCAGATGTTCCCTGGGCAAAAATATGCGGAGTTGTCTTTCTACTTGGGCCTTCGAGTATATGAACCTGGATTTTGGGGTATAGAATCAGGTCTACGAGGCAAAGTGCTGGTTGTTGCTGCCTGCACCCTGCAATACAATGTATTTCGTTGGCTAGAAAGGACACCTGGTTTAACTATTATCAAAGGAAAATACGACGAGCCTTGCCCCCTGTTTGTCTCTGCAGAAGACACCACTGCAAGTGTTTCCGGTTACAATGGTGAAAACCTACCGTCAACAGATCATTCTTCTTTATCAATGAAACAAGGCGAGGTTACTGGTAACTCATGGCCTTTCTTCTCTGCCCGTGATAATCAGGCAGCTGGTTTTTTGCATCCCAAGACCAGAGGCTCTGAAAGTGGCAGTAGTAGGAAGTTTTCATTTGGTCACTTGACTCACTTTTGGGGAAGCATCAAAGAGAGTCACAGGTGGAACAGGAGGAGGATTTTGGCATTGAAGAAGGAGAGGTTTGAAACGCAGAAAAATCTGTTGAAAATTTACTTGAAATTTTCGATTGAGAATATGTTTAACCTCTATGGCCTTGAGATAAACATGATTGCGCTGCTTCTTGCAAGTTTTGCTTTGTTGAATGCCATCTCCTTGGTATATATTGCGCTGCTTGCTGCATGTGTCCTCTTGAGAAGACGCCTAATTCAGAAACTATGGCCTGTCGTTGTTTTTCTGTTTGCATCAATACTCTCAGTTGAGTACGTTGCCACTTGGAATAACTTATTGCCTTCCGATCAGGCTCCAAGTGAAACTAGTGTCCATTGCCATGACTGCTGGAGCATTGCAGTTCTCAACTTTAAATTTTGCCGGGACTGTTGGCTTGGTAAGACCCCTTAAAATTCTCTGAAGCACTTGGTGTTCTTAATGCATTAATTCTTCATGAATTAGGTTCTAAATGGAGATACTTTTCTATTTGTTTTTGCAGGAGTGAGAGTAGACGATCCCCGGACGCTTATTAGCTATTTCGTGGTGTTCATGTTTGCCTGCTTCAAACTTCGGTCTGATCACATATCCAGTTTCTCTCAGTCCTCAACATATCATCAGATGAAGTCTCAAAGAAAGAACTCATTTGTCTGGAGAGATCTCTCCTTCGAAACAAAGAGCATGTGGACCGTGCTTGATTACCTGAGGCTTTATTGTTACATTCATCTGCTGGATGTTGTGCTTATTCTCATCCTAATCACAGGAACCCTCGAGTATGACATTCTACACCTGGGTTACCTTGCATTCGCTCTTGTTTTTGCCCGGATGCGACTTGAAATACTGAAGAAGAAGAACAAAATATTCAGGTTCTTGCGAGTCTACAATTTTGTTCTCATTATCCTTTCTCTCGCATATCAGTCTCCATTTGTGGGAAACTTCAATGATGGAAAGTGTGAAACGGTTGATTATATTTACGAGGTGATTGGATTTTACAAGTATGACTATGGGTTTCGAATCACTGCAAGATCTGCTCTCGTTGAGATAATCATATTTATGCTAGTATCTCTTCAGTCCTACATGTTTTCCTCCCAGGAGTTTGATTATGTCTCACGGTATCTTGAAGCGGAGCAAATTGGTGCTATTGTGCGGGAGCAAGAAAAGAAAGCAGCGCGGAAGACCGAACAACTGCAACAGATTCGTGAGGCTGTAGAAAAGAAACGGCAGCGAAATTTGCAGGTGGAAAAGATGAAGTCTGAAATGCTGAACCTGCGGGTACAGCTTCACAGAATGAGTTCTGAGTCTAATTTTGGACTCACTTCTCCGCGCACTGAAGGTCTAAGAAGGAGGAGGAATCCGTATTTTATTCCAGATAGTGGTGCAGCCAGTCCTGAGATTGACGGAGTAGTCCACAGGAAAGAAGAACAGCCTATTGTCGAGGATCCACGGTATCCTTTTGAAGCTCATGAGCTTCCTCTCAGTACCACTCCAGACGCACCAGATTCTCCAGAGTGTTTATTTGGGGCATCTCCTTGTGAGATCACTGAAGTTCAGCAGGATCTTGAGGTCATGCCTATGGAACATGAAAGAAAGGAAAAGTCAGAGGGAAAAGATAATCCATTGATTTCTGCTGTGCAACTCATCGGTGATGGTGTTTCCCAAGTACAATTTATTGGGAATCAGGCAGTAAATAACCTTGTGAACTTCTTAAACATCTCGCCGGAAAATTCAGATACAAATGAGCAGTCCTCTGTAGATGATGAGGTGTATGATGAGATGGAAAGTCAAAAAAGAAAACACAAACCTTTTGAAAGGTCAACATCTCTACAATCAGACAGAAGTAGTGATGGCGCTAGCTTTCAGATAGGAAGGATCCTTCGTCATATATGGTCTAGGATGCAGTCCAACAATGATATTGTTTGCTACTGCTGCTTCATTATTGCGTTCCTGTGGAATTTCAGTCTTCTTTCCATGGTCTATCTGGCAGCGTTGTTCCTATATGCCCTCTGCGTTCACACAGGCCCTACTCACATCTTCTGGGTCCTCATGCTAATGTACACAGAAATCTATATCCTCCTCCAGTATTTATACCAGATTATAATCCAGCACTGTGGGTTGAGCATTGACGCTCCTCTTCTTCATGAACTGGGATTTCCGACACAAAGAATCAAATCATCGTTTGTTGTCAGCTCGTTGCCTCTCTTCCTTATTTACATATTCACTCTCATACAGAGCGCCATAACAGTGAAAGATGGTGATTGGGTTCCTTCTGGAGATTTTACTTCGCGGCGGAATGCTCGTGGGAGCCAGAAGGACCTTGCAAGAAGTAGCTGGAGCAAGAGAATCTTGAATGTGTGCAAGAAGTTGAGAGATGGGGCGACATTGGTGATGAGAGGCATCTGCCGGTACTGGATCTCGCTGACACGTGGAGCAGAATCCCCTCCTTACTTTGTTCAGGTGACAATGGATGTTCACATGTGGCCTGAAGATGGAATTCAGCCTGAAAGAGTTGAATGCCGAATGAATCAATTGATTAGGCTTGTTCACAATGAGAGATGCGAGAAGGAAAACCCTGATCTTTGTCCTTACTCAAGCAGGGTCCACGTACAAAGTATAGAGAGAAGTACAGAGACCCCAAACGAGGCCCTGGTTGTCCTCGAGGTTGAGTATGCTTCTCCCAGGAATGGGTGTTGTTCAGCAGAATGGTACAAATCACTCACCCCAGCCTCAGATGTGGCGAAAGAAATTCGCAAAGCTCAACATAGTGGACTTGTTGAAGGAACTGGGTTTCCGTACCCCATCCTCTCTGTGATTGGCGGAGGAAAGAGAGAAACAGACCTCTATGCTTACATATTTGGTGCTGATTTGATGGCCTTCTTTCTGGTTGCCATTTTCTACCAATCAGTCATTAAAAATAAAAGCGAGTTTATTGATGTATATCAGCTAGAGGACCAGTTCCCAGTAGACTTTGTCATTATTCTAATGGTAGTTCATCTCTTCAAGTCTCGTTTATCTGTTCTTCGAATATCACTGCCCTAACCTGATGAAACGCTTCTGTGGCAGGTTATCTTCTTCCTGATTGTTGTTGATCGTGTCATCTATCTTTGCTCATTTGCGACTGGAAAAGTGGTATACTACCTCTTCAGTCTTATTCTCTTCACATATGCAGTGACAGAGTATGCTTGGAGCATATATCCTACGCAGCAACACGCCGCTGGCTTGGCTCTCAGATTCATATTTCTTGCCAAAGCAATGTCACTAGCTCTCCAGGCCATACAAATCCGCTATGGGCTACCTCATAAGAGCACCCTATACCGGCAGTTTCTGACAAGTGAAGTTTCAAGGATCAATTACTACGGCTACAGACTTTACCGTGCTCTTCCTTTCCTGTATGAACTGAGATGTGTACTTGACTGGTCCTGCACAGCCACATCACTGACAATGTATGACTGGCTCAAGGTATGTGGTTTCATCCCGTGCTGATATCTAGAACCTGCGTTATGATCATTGATCGTTCATGTCCTTTTACAGTTGGAAGATGTAAATGCGAGTTTGTACCTTGTCAAATGCGATACAGTTTTAAATCGAGCTACACACAAACATGGGGAGAGGCAAACAAAAATGACTAAATGCTGTAACGGGATATGTCTCTTCTTCATCTTGTTATGCGTTATATGGGCTCCTATGCTGGTAAAGATTTCTCCTTACAACGCATAAGTTTTGTTAAAAAGAAAGAAGAAAAGAAAAGAAAAGAAAAGAAAACCAAATCATTTGGTTCCTGGGATGAATAGTACCCCTGATCGCATGAAAGTAAGAAAAGATTATAGTGTTGGCTTAAACCAACAACTGTCTGTGATGTCTTGCAAGTAAACAATATAATTGGTGAGTCATTTGTTTGTTGGTAACGGCTTCTTCCTTGCAGATGTATAGCAGTGGTAACCCAACAAACATTGCTAACCCTATAAAAGATGCGAGCGTTCAAATTGATATAAAAACAGTTGGTGGAAAGCTTACTCTGTTCCAAACAACCCTGTGCAAAAGAATCTCAGGGGATAACATTGATCTTGGGCTAGATCTCGGGTCCCAAAGCTTCTTGCCAACGTACAACAAAAATGACATCCAGCTGATATGCTGCCAAGCTGATGCAAGCGTTCTATGGCTTGTCCCCGACACAATCGTGACCAGATTCGTTCAATCCCTGGACTGGGACACGGATATGGACATAAGTTTTTCTTGGGTCCTTAACAGAGACCGACCCAAAGGCAAGGAGACTGTCAAGTATGAAAGAAGTGTGGACCCTCAGGACCTTCCAAAACGCTCTGATGTGCAAATGGTCCTCAATGGCTCAATGGATGGATTTAGAGTGCACAACTTATACCCAAAGTTTTTCCGTGTTACTGGCTCTGGTGATGTCAGGTCTTTTGAGGACCAGGTAAATATCTTTTTTTTTTTGGCACAAGAAGCTAAGAGCTGTTTCTTTTCCAGACTGTGTTTTCTGTTTCGACCTTAAATAGTGTAACATTTATGTGGGTACACAGGAGGATGAAGTGAGTGCAGACATAGTCATGAACCATGCAGATTCCAAGTGGTGGTGGTCATTCCATAATCTTAAAGCGTCTGAAAATATCAGCGCTTGCGAGGGTATGGATGGACCAGTTGCTATAATAATGTCCGAGGAAACACCTCCGCGTAAGTTAGCTCTTGCTTGCTCTGCTCTCTCGAGGCTCATCATGTTCGATTAAGATTTAAACAGTTAACTGGAATAATAATTAATGCAGAGGGGTTTCTTGGTGACACGCTGAGCAAATTCAGTATATGGGGGCTCTATATAACATTTGTACTAGCAGTGGGGCGTTTTATCAGGCTTCAATGCTCTGACCTGCGTATGAGAATACCTTACGAGAACCTGCCTTCGTGTGACAGGTAATAACCGCAGTTCCAAAATGGAACCCTTGTGAGTTGTACTTTTCAAGTAATGCCCTCTATGTGTGTTGTTAAATGTAGATTAATAGCAATATGTGAGGACTTATACGCGGCGAGGGCGGAGGGTGAGCTTGGAGTAGAAGAAGTTCTATACTGGACGCTTGTGAAGATCTATAGATCCCCACACATGCTGCTTGAGTATACAAAGCTAGACTATGATGCTTAGAGGTCCGAGTCCGATCACACTTTTTGTCATATTTGTACATACCGAGTGATTTATTATTATTGATTTCTTAGTTTATAGAATAGAAGGGCTTCATGTAGGTGAGTCTTATGACATAATGAGAAGATGAAGAAAACGTCATTCTATCCTGAACTAGATTCAGTAAATATTCAGTAGGAGTCAAAGAGAAGATGAGTATTCCAAATTCGCAAGTCCAACCTGAAAGGCTGAAATAGCTTAGAGCCTATAGATGATTACCATCTTGGGCTACGTCTGCTCCTCCATCTCACTCGCAAGCTAGCAGCAGCAGCTATGAGCCTATGATGGATCCTTTATCTTCCAAACCGTAACTGAGCTGTGCGATGCTTACAGCCTGACCTCACCACTTGATCTTCTTTTCATTCTTATGGGCCTAAAATAAGATACGGCCCATATAAGTTTGTTTTCAAGCTCATTATTTTTGTTTTCAAGCCCATGCATATTTGTTTTCACACCCATCACGTTGAACTCAAAAAAGGAGGTTCGCAAAACGACGACGGTGTAATGCCGTTTTTGAGAATATGGAAACAGCACACACATGTCCTCCATCTCTTTTTCTCCAGCTAAACGTCCAATCAAACACTTCACCTAACTCTCAACGCTCTCTATACCATTCTTTGTTCTTTTCTTTTTGACTTTTTTTTTTTAAATGAAAATCGTTAGTAGTATTATTTAGGTTATTTCTTGTTTTCCCTCAATTATTCAATCAACTTTCATATATTTAATTCCACGGTAAAGCTATGCTTTGCTTATATCAAATAATTTATTAAGGAGGTTTATCTGCAGGAAACTACTAGTAGTCTTTAAATTACAGAGTAGTTGAGTCCTCCCTCCTTATTAGTACTACTTGTTTATATAATAGGTCCGTGTCAAACGAGGCGGGTCCACGGCTACTCTGCCATGCATTTGGATAATAAATTTAAGATGGGAAGAAAGCTACAAAAGCAACCTGCCGAATCGTGTGTATTAATTTTTTGGGAGTTGTTAGCTTCATTTTCGCTAATTAACTCTTCTTTCTTGGACGGTTCATAACTCTTTGTAATTATTGTGGGTTTATATATGGGGAATTTGGCGACATATACATAGCAAAGTATAAAATCAACTAACTAACCATAGCAACCTTTAGGCTATGCTATTTATGTATTATTTCCTGTTTTATCCTTTTTGACTTCCACTTCTTCTTTTTAATCAACTTTGTAAGTTTAAAAATTACTTATTTGAATTTTCTGAATACATATATAAAACATAGATTTTTTTCTGTATATGAAATGTTTTGAATTTTGTAAAACTAACATATATCTATAAATTGTATATATAGAGTTATAATAAAATGTTTGTCTATTCTATTTACGAGTCATAGAATAGAGTTAAAATTATACAATCTGCATTTGTTGTATCTTTCCAATCTATATCTCTATCTCTCTCCATCTTTCTGTGCATCTCTTTTTCTCTATCTTTCTTTCTTGTTTGCTCTTTCTTTTTCTCTAATATACATGTTCAAATAATAGATTGTTGTATTCTATTCTATTTACGAAGTATAGAATAGTAATTGTAAATTATTTTCATATCCTCCCTCCATGTCTCCCTCTTTTTTTTTCTCTAATATATATGTTCAAATAATAGATTGTTGTATTCTATTCTATTTACTGAAGTATAGAATTGTAATTATACATTTCTCTTTCACTCCCTCCCTCATTCCTTCCCTCCTTCCTTTCTATACTATTTTAAATTATAGTATAGTATGATACATTTCTTTTTTTCTTCTTTTGCAATTTGTATCTCCTTCTCTACCTCCCTGTTCTTTTTACTCACTACTTCATCAGTTACACTGTTTTCTTATCTAACACCATCACCACTCATCATCTCTCTCTCTCTCTATATAAAGAAATTTTAGAAAATTTCATATATATAAAGTTTGTGGGTGTGTCGAGTATTCCATACCACAATATGTATATTATAGTCACGTAATGGATAAGAGTTTGAGTTTAGGATTTAGGATTAGGGTTTCGGTTTAGGGTATATGGTTTGAGTTTAGGGTTTGGATTTAAAGTTTGGGTTTAGGGTATATGGTTTGGGTTTAGGGTTCAGAGTTTGGGTTTAGGGTTTGGGTTTAGGGTATATGGTTTGGGTTTAGGGTTTAGGATTTGGGTTTAGGGTTTACGTTTTGTGTTTAGGGTTTGGATTTATGGTTTAGGGTATATGGTTTGGGTTTATGATTTAGAGCTTGGGTTTAGCGTTTAGAGTATAGGGTTCATTCCCACGAATAAATATATTCTTTTATACTGTCTAAAACTTAACCTGCATTGAAACAGATGAAAAAATAATTTTCATTGAACCTTATATATAAGTAAATAATACTAATAAGTCGACTAACTATGTGGTAAAATATATATGGTTAAAATATTAATCTATTCTATATCAATATTCTAAATAGAATAGTATATGATTATGGTGTGTGATATACACACGCTTACGCGCTGACAAAGGACTACGTTGTCTAGTTTTATGTCAAAATGACACAGTTTCCAAAGTATGGCTATATTCTTTATTTTTGTTCTACTATGATTATACAGCAAATTGCCCCTTTATATATCTCCATACCGCCTATAATTGCTTCTTCTTCTTCTTTTTCTTAAGTCCAAATTAATTCAGAAAAAGTATATTTTAGTATAGAAAAAATAAAAAGACTGAAATCAAATGATTGGAGTTTATAAAACCAGTATATATATGAAAAAAAAGATACAAAGGGTATATGATCAGTTGATGATATCACACGTAAGCTCAAAGACCAATTTCCAAGAAGCTCCTTGCTCTCTTTTTAGCAACTTCAGATTCCAAAATTCTCAAAACTCGTAATTCTAAACCAATTCTTTTATTTCTTTCCTTTTTCTAAATTAATCTCTCTCTTTCTCTCTCACTATCCTCACTTGAGATCGAGCTTATATGCTGCGGTCGCCGGTTTTCTAGATGATGATGATGTTGAACCTCATTGCTTTCCTCCGCCGCCGTATCCCGAAGGCCAAAATCTCCGGTGATGACCCCACTCCCTCCTCCAACGAGTTTTCTTCTTCTTCTTCTTCTACAGCAGCCATTCATCCAAACCCTGAGAAACCCATCAGAGTCGCCACCTTCAACGCTGCTATGTTCTCCATGGCTCCCGCCGTCCCCAACAATAACTCTACTGAACTAAGTACTGCTCTCCCACTCCGCTCCAAGTCAACCCTTGACCGTCCCAGGAGCATACTTAAGCAGTCTCCGCTTCACAATAATATGAAACAAGAGAGGTTCGCTAAATCGAGGCTAAGGGTCTCCATCAATCTCCCCTACAACGAGATTAGCCGCCAGCTCAGTTTCCGTGAGGATCACTCCCCAGCTCTCTCTTTCTCCCGCGATCTTCCCTCCACCAGAACCGTTCTTGATGTTCTGATGGAGCTAGACGTAGACGTGCTTGCTCTTCAGGACGTGAAGGCGGACGAGTCTGACCAAATGCGACCCCTCTCCGATCTGGCGGCTGCCCTCAACATGAATTACGTCTTTGCCGAGAGCTGGGCGCCTGAGTACGGCAACGCAGTTCTCTCCAAGTGGCCCATCAAAAACTCTAAAGTCCACAAGATCTTTGACCACACTGATTTCAGGTTATTATTTAATTAATACAAGACTCTAAACTATAACTCTCTCTTCATTTTTCTTTTTTTTTAATACGACATTAAGGATAGAAACTTAAATCTGTGGATTTTATTTAATATATTTATATGGTTCCTCCTAGCCATTTGATCATATGCTTTGATAAACAAATTAGTTTCTGTGCGGTGACTTTGTACCCACCACTATAAGTAGAACCTAGTCATGGTCTTCTCGCGAGGAGTATCAATGTGTCTATATAATACATACAAACATGTACATACAAAATGCACACTTGAGTTTTTTCTGTGAAAGGAACTTCTCAGAGAACAGCTGTTTAATTCTCAAGGACAGCTTCAAATGTCAATATGCTTTTGTCTGAATATATATAATAATAGTATTTCTGTCTCACTGACTTCTTGTGAAAAACATCTCTTGATTGGAAAACCTTTTCTCTACTTAATAAATAAGGAATCCTTTTTTAAAAAAAAATATCAAAATGGTGGCAGACATCGAAAAAGGTGGTGGGTATTCTTATTATTATTGTTTTTGTCTAAGATTAGTCTATTGAAAAATATACGTACGTAGTGTGCATTCTTTTGTTCACCTTTTGCCAAGGTGGGGTTATAAGACGCGTTACTTTTTGGGGGAGAAAATTTTATGCATTAGATAGACCCTTTCTGGTAATGTTTTTCACCTAGGTCTTTAGTTTATGTTCTGGTTAGATGTCTTTGCTTTGTTCTTTCCAGTTTGATTCCGGGATTTGTAATCTCTTTTAATCGCCGGCTTGTGGCTCCGGGATTGGTGTGTCCCTCAATCGCCGGCTTAGTTTGGTCTTAGGGTCTTTTGTCTGTAATCTCCCTTGTGAAGGGTTGTTAACTTTGGTTGAAATATTAAAACATCAGATGACAAAAAAAAATAGATCCTTTCTCAACAAAAAGAAAGGAAAATTTTGATTGCATTATTTTAGTAAAAGTAGTAGGTATTAATCAGGGTTTTATATACATATTTATTGATCATAGGAATGTACTGAAGGCGACCATTGATGTTCCGGGGAGCGGGGAAGTGGAATTTTACTGCACTCATCTAGATCACTTGGACGAGAATTGGAGAATGAAGCAAGTCGATGCAATTATCCAATCAACTGATGTCCCACACATACTTGCTGGCGCTCTCAATTCTCTCGACGAATCCGATTACTCTTCCGAGAGATGGACCGACATTGTCAAGGTATGATTAACTAGCATATTAATATCTATATATGTACAACAAGTAATCATTTAGTAACTAACTATATACCGTTGCTATGCATATATATAGTATTACCAAGAGATGGGTAAGCCAATACCAAAAGCCCAAGTGATGAGGTTCTTAAAGAGCAAAGAATACACTGACGCCAAGGACTTTGCTGGAGAATGCGAATCTGTCGTAGTCGTCGCCAAAGGCCAGAGTAAGCACGTACACTCACGTCTACTTTATGTCAACCACTGTCGTTTCCTAACGTCTATATATATATATATATGTGACATGCAGGTGTGCAAGGCACATGCAAGTACGGGACACGTGTGGACTACATACTGGCTTCCTCCGATTCTCCGTACCAGTTCGTGCCGGGGTCATACTCGGTTTTGTCTTCCAAAGGAACATCTGATCATCACATAGTGAAGGTCGATCTTGTAAAAGCCAGGGCTGTTAACGTCGACGAGGAACAACCAAAAAGACAGACACAACAGAGAGCTACGACGACGACTATATATAATAATCCGTCTCTTACAAAGGCCTCCTGGAGGACGCATTACTACAAAGCGTGAACATTAATCTATATATATATATATATATATATATATCTATACTTACTAGACAAATAGATTGCAAAAAATGTTACACGTTTTCTGGACTGTTATAATTTACACCAATTGAGATTATCTCAATTATATGTATATAACCTTGGACGTTGTTGTGTGCGTTTTTAACCATGAATTCCGATATGCTTTCCCATCGATTTCCAGATTTTTTTTTGTTCTGTCTGCTTTTGCTGTTAAGACATTGTGGCTTGTTTAACTCCAGACGTATAAATAACGAGTGAAGAGCAGTCTCATTAGTTTTTGTCAGATTAGCTTTTATATAGTAGTAGTTCAGTTCACTTATCTTAAGAAATGGGCGGAAAAGGAAACTAAAACAAATATTTAAAGTTGGGTAAGCTCTGACTTTGAAGCTATAGTCATAAACCAATAACTATGACTCGAGTTTCTATAGCACCTCGAGCTAAGATGACTTAGTTCTCAATCCCAAGCAATGATTCTAATTTCTTACGTTAGTATTTTAGTTTCTTTTTTAGCCAACTTGCAGTGGATAAATTATCTTCTCGAGACCCATGTTCTACTTCGCAAATTTTATAATGATCTTTATCCTCATCCATCGTCCAGTTCACCTAAATGTATCTTATGTGTAAATCTATTTAGAATATATATATCTAAAAAGATGATCCAAAAATGGTTAGGGAAATTGTCTTAGCTAGATAAGGTAAACTTTATAATTCGAACCTGATTATCTTCAGTTCAAGGAGAGCAAACAATGATATATATATATATATATATATATATATATTCAGCTTAAAAAAATAAAACAAAAATAGTTAGGGATCAGAAAAGAAGAAAAAATAAAATGTGTATTGTTTGTTCCCGTTCTTGGCTTAGGATCGAGAAGTGATGACGGTAACAAACACTTCTGTGAGATGGTAACGGACGTAACCAAGAGACCTTGCCATACACAACCTTTTGCTTCATCTTCACTTCCTTCCCAGCGAGAAGAGCTATAATTTACCTAGTTGAGACTTGATTACAATTCAAAGAACATATAAAGAGCAAAGAGCAAGGTTTTGTTTCTGTAAGTTGCTATCCTTTCATTTGCAACGACACTCCAGTGCCGGACATCATTGACATGTAAGACTGGCAAATTCTTTGAGCTAGTAAGGAAACCTAATAGAATAAATTCTTTGAGGTAAAAAACACACACTTAGATTACAATTCATATATAACAGAGAGCAAGGTTTGTTTGGTTTCTCCTACATTGTTGGCAAACAGAATTACTAGAAACACTTTGATCTGTCCAAAGCACATATAAATAAAACTGATAGCAGTACAGTTTCAAATAAACTGTCACTTGGACCGTTCGCCTCTTAGTGCCCTCCGTCTTGCAGCCGATCTGATTGTCTCAATAAGAGGAGCGTCCTCGTCTACAAAATCTCCCTTGTCTTCTTTGTCAGAGCCACCGCTGATGGATTCATCCTCATCGCTTCCGCTTTCCTCATCAAACAGCCTCTTTCGCTCTGTTTCAGCCCGTTTTTTGGGCCTACGTCCCCTGCGTTTTACAGCTACTCCTTCCTTGTCGTCTGTTTTAGAGATAAAATCCCAAACAATTCATTCAGCATTTATTTCGAATTCGGACCACACTCATTGGTCGGCTTATGATTCAACAATCAGAAGATGTGCGAGTAGTGCACATAACATACCTTGTACATCCTCGGTTTTTAAGCATTTCTCCTCCAATGTTTCTAAGAAGGTGAAGCAAGGACGCCATCCGCTGGGGTCTTCATCTGTATTAACATGCACTATACGCCCCTGAACCTCCCTCTTACTGCTCAGCAATCAAACAAGAACACACAGTTCAGGTTATTTTTGTTATTCAAAATAGCTCAAAGAATTTGCCAGTCTCTTACATGTCAATGATGTCCGGCACTGAGAGTTTCATTGCAAATGGAAGGATAGCAACTTCCAGAAATAACATTTGTTTCGGTGCGTCCCTGAATGCAAACTCAACACCTTCCTTGACCACGCTCAAAATCTCCAATCTGTGTTTGTTGCGAGCAGCACCAACATACATTCCTGATAGCCGACCAGTAAGCTCCCGGCACACTTGAAGACTTTTTTCTACTCTTGATTCTCCACCGTCACTAGAAAGTTCGCTTTCATACCGTTGATATCCCTGCCCAATTAATTTAGTGTCAGCATTTTTTTCTTGGAATATTAAACTTTTGTGTCTTCCTAAAATAATCATCAACGTTCCATATTCTCTGCAGAAAGCTTTACCCTTTTCAAGGATTCCATATAGATATTGGAGATGTCATCTTCTGTTTTCCTTAAGCATGTTATAAGATTCTTTATGACTTCTGTAACACTAGGTCCATGCATAACAAGATGAGATATTATCTCCGGTCCTAGATAATCCTGCGACAGACAAAAAAAAAAGTTACATAGGTTTTGTTTAGAAAGAAACATCAATCACTAAATGGCTCATAATTGATAACTATAATATTTACAACAGCATGGTCGTCAATGCACATGGTGAGATTACCTTCGGCACCACACCACAAGTAACCAACTTGCAGGCAGCAATGGCTGCAACATCTCTGTTCGTCTCCGCTACATACTCCTTATTTTCATCCTCCTCATCTGTCTCATCTGTTTCAAAGTCCAGCAAAAGTAAGTACTGTCTTTTGGAAAAATCAAGAAACGATCAAAGCAAATCATACTAACCTGATGTGTTAAAAATTTCTTCACAGAGTTTCCAATATTTCTTGAGAATAACACTCTCTGGACAATATCCTAACATTTCAAGTTTACTAGAGTCGAAATTTGACTTTCTAAAAAGACACCACTCTTCCGCAAGTAAAGCACAAATCTGCAGCATTGAAGTTTTCATTCGTTACGCGAAAATGACTCGTTGCTAGATGACACAAGCACATATACTAAAGGAAATGTGTCTATTACATCGGAACGTCAAATCATCTTACCCTGAGAGCTAGCTGATTACCAACTTTTCTCGATTCCTCAACTCCATTTAGAAAGTAAGAAAGCTCCGCAAACAGGATGTCGCGTTTTGATATAAGGGTAGACAATGAAGCTTCGGAGACAGTTTCACAATTTACGACGGAGTGCAGAGACCACACCACGTACATATGCATGTTCAAGAGGAGAAAACAGATAACCTAGGCAACCAACCAGCAACGATTCATTAAAGATGTGAGGGAGTGACAAACAAAAGATATAGTAAGAGCTCTAAACGAATTTCCTTGACCACCTCTTCGTCCAAATTTCTGAAATCATGGAGCGTCATAGCAAGCTCATCGTACATGCTCTCACCAAGAACAGGCTTTAACAACTGAAGCTCATACAACCTTTTCAGATTTACAAGGAGGGAGTATTCATCATTTCCATCCTGCACAGAAAACGGATGTAAGGTAGCATCCGTAAAAAAGAGTACAAATATAATCGGCAAAGGAAGTAGAACATACCTTGACCTCTTTAATTGCAGAACTAAGTTTATCTAAAAGCGTATCTTCAAGATCTTTAAGCTTCCCACGGGAAAAATCTTGAAGTTCCCCTTTACTTTCCGAGGCACAAAATGTTATAGCCTTAACGCAAGATCTAAGTGCTTCCTTCTCCCCGTTCATGAAAAACGCATCCTTAATTAATCGGACGGCGGCCTTAAAACTCTGAAACAGAGGACAAGATGTAAATTTCACTAAGAGGGGTCGATAACAAGGAAAAGAGCTTCCTATATGAAACAAAATGCTTTTAGCCACCTGCTCCTGTCGTTTAAGAGAATAGATCTCAAGTTTCATAAACATAACAATCTCCACCAAAGATGACACTTTCGCTTTGTCAGCCATGAATTTACGTAGAAGTTGGGGATAGTTCTTCATCATTGCAACCGTTATATCTTTCCTGTTGTTTTCAAACATTTCCTGTTATTCACAGCATTGAAACATTAATGTCATTTTCATAATCAAGAGCGAAAAGAGAGTAAAAATACTAAAAATGGAACACAGTGCCTAATAAGTAAATTTTAGTGCAGCTATCCCTCATAGTGTAGTTCAAGAAAAAAAATAGAGAAATTGGTATATGGACTCGCGCTTTTGCGACGTCATATCATCGGCACAATAAGAAAATTTCTCAGAGAGAGCAAAGACAGAATCTTACTCGCTGAGCTTTACTGTGATACTGCTTTCGATTATCCGTTGAAGGGATTATCTTCTCTCCAACAGCCTTTCTAATTGACGCAAACAGAAGTCTGACCAAGTTTGTTGAGTCTTCGTCACTAGTAGACCCAGTCCGAGGATTCTGATCTAAAAGCATAGAGATGATACACTTCCAGTCCTGCAAGAAAAGAAGCATCATGTAGATGATACAATGAATGCAACAGTGAATAGTAGGTACACAACTGCATAATGAACGTGTAACAGTGTAGGAATTTCTCTTAGATCTACCTTCATGGCTTTCATGTACTCCCAAACATCATCAATTACATAAACGCTTAAGATTGGATCTGTGGAAAACTCCCGTAATATTTGTAACATTCTAAAGATATGGATTTCAGAGGAAGAATCATCATGGCCTGAAAAATAGGATGTGATAGCTGTGAACCAAGTTCTCAGAGAAAAAAAATCATAGTGCTCAGAATTTGGCTGACATGAAGGGAAAACCTGTAAGACTGGATGGAGAAGTGTTGAACTTTTGTGCGATCAAGTGGTCATACACTAACTCTCCAATGGCACGTCTAATTTCTTGGGGTTGATCAATAAGCAAATCGTACAAAGGGCCAAGGTCGTCATCAGGAATCAGCTGGTGTCTGTAGGACAACAAAAGATCAACTTTTAGTGCAGAGCATTCCAACATAGCTTTGGTAGGGAAAAATATATCGAGGGTATTACCTTAGCAACTGCTTTACAAGCCCTATAGCACATACAGCTGCAGACAAATCAACATCATCAGCCATCTCGATCATTCGATTGGAAAATCTCTCAGTGAATAGACCAAGAGTGGGGACATTTTGATCCATCTCATAAAGTTTTCGCAATGCCAGGAGAGAAGCTTTCCTCACTCCGGCAATCTCCGATAGTTGAATACAGAGAGAAGATCAGTGCGTGTTACGAATATACATAATTAGCAATCTTGAAGAGAGAAGAAAGGAGCTTACTTTGTCATTAAGCGTCCATCCAAGATACTTTAAGTAGAGATCTTGTAGGAAAAGGGAAGGATAAGAAGAAATCCAAATACCCAGAGACTGAATGCATGACATCCTAATATCGGGGTCAACATCTCGATATCGGTGTACAAACAAGCTTCGAATAAGATGTAATAATGATTTTGGTCAGCAAGAGTCACATAAGAAAAGGATTATAGATTTGTATGTGCGGGTGTAATACTAAATACTTAGGTGAGGGTATATGGATGCTTACCCAGTGAAAATTTTGCGCATCATGTCCTCCAAAGTAGTGATGTGGTGGTGAGTAAGAGACAACCTTTTGTTAAGGGAGTCAAGAAGAGGGCCGTCAGGTCTTTTCTTGGTTTCAGCATTGAGTTGCCTTTGGGTGGTTTCACGCTGGGAACCAAGAGTGTTGGCAACAGAAATGAAGGAAGTGACTAGTTGGAGACCCATAAGCGTAGCAGTTTGGCGGTAAACTCTAGGTGGAGTACTGCAATACAAGTAGAAAAGGATGAATATAAAAATGTGGAAGGGCATAATAAGGGTGTAATGAAAAGAATGGAAGACAAACCAAGAGAGTGCGATAATGAAGTCCATGCACTTGTCAAACAAGAATTTATCAAACAAGGGGCCATTCTGGGACTCGGAAATTAAAGAATCCCAGAAAGAAACAAGATTTTCTTTGAAGTTTTTGAGTTCCTTCTTTCTGGAAGTATGATAATCTTCAATTTCCCCCTAGAGGCGAAGGAATGAAAAAAATTAGGAAATTTGGTAAAGAAACAAAAAAAAAGAAAAAAAGGGAGGAGTGAGTATACATACGGATCTAGCAAGATTAACAAGGGAAACGACAACATCATCGACGTCAGTCTCATCAAGAAGGTCTTCCTTGATGGAGTATTTAGCACCGCAAGCCTACAAAAAAAAAATTAAGGATGGGGCTAGTGAGAGATAAGAAGAGGAAAAGGAAGAGGAAAATGAGTAGTCTTGTACCTGAAAGAGCATGGACAAGAGTTCGGCGGTGGCAAGGTTGGGAGAGTTTTCATATCTTTCAACCCAGATCTTCACTGCTTTTGGAATCAGATCCACCTTCCCTTTCACTACCTCTGTTAGAGAAAGAAAATCAAGGAAAGCACGATCTAGTCAAACAAACAGTGGTTTGGTGGATTGGTGGATAAGTCAATAAATTACCAATGAGATTCTGATGGGGAGGAAGGGTGCGACTACGCTTGGAGTGAGGAGGACGGGTTTCCTGGTCATCCTCGAGCTCAGGACTCTGCTCTTGGCTTCCGCTCCTCTCCTGATTCTCTCCTCCCCCGCTGTCGTCATCCTCATCCTGATCCTGATCCGGATCTCTCCTCCTTTTCTACACCGCATACCAAATTTCAATTGGGAAATTCGAAAGCATCTTAAAATTAATTAAAAAGCAAGGCAGTAGAGAAGAGAGTGAAAGGAGGAGACTCACTGCGCCTTCCATGATTCGTTCGTTCGTTCGTCCCTGTCGAAAATGTTTTTTGTTTGACTCTTCTCTTCTCCCCTTCCCTTCCTTAGGGTTTGCTAGCGAGAGACTGGAATTAGTAAACTCCCTCCTCTCTCTCCCGCCAATGCTAATTAAGAAAAATAGTACTACATTTAATTTAACATACTTTCAAAATAAAAATATCATTACCAATACACCTAACATATTTTAACCAATAGAAAAATTGAATAAAAAATAGTGTCAATTAATACATTTGCACTGAAAACTGAAAAAACATTTATTTTGAAACAAAAATTACATCCTACAACCACAAATAATTTGAAATGGAAGGAGTACATTTATTTGCCCCCATCCCCTATTTACTGTAATTTTTTGTTATTATCTATCCTTTTTCAACTCATGGTAACACTCTTTTATGTTTGATATAAATTCTTTTAAATTCTAACCAATTAGGCTGACTGTTTCTCTTCCAAATATGAAATAGTTGTCATATGTGAATAAGATTAGCCATATGTTACATGATAAGTGATAACACAGAGTTCTTTTCTTTTTCTTATCATTTTTTTTCTATTTCTAATATTTTCCTTTTTGCTCCCTTAAACCAATATTTGAATACTTTCTTTAATTGAATAGAAACCTAATCAGAACTACCAACATTGTAATTCTATGTCACTCCAAGAATATAATCTTCATAGGAGGTGCAGACATGATTAACAAATTACAAACAACAAATAGTTTTCAATCAATTATAAAAAAAAAAAAAATTAATATCGGTTCAAAAAAAAAATTATAAAAATAAAAAAAAAACAAATAATCTGCAACAAGATACAATAGGTTGAGAGCCGTTTACTTCTTTTTCTCCATCTAAACCAAATTTATTTTTAACACTAATCAACAAAACAAAAAAAAAACTTGAATGCCACAAATGTGTTGCAATCACAAGACCTTTGGTGGAATAACAATCACCCGGAAGATTACTGGTCCGCCTCTACAAATATCTGCAGTACAATTTTCCCACAACAACTAAATTGTTATCCAAATTAATTATGGGGAATCACCAAGAAAAAGATAAAGAGTAGTAAGGAGTACACTAACCTCCATCTCTGGAACAAGCTCGTATGTTTTCTTCTCTCTTGTGTCCAAGGCTGTGATCCCAGCTATTTTCTGGACTCCTAATTTGGAGGCGATCAGGTTCTGTAAAATACACATTCCGTGTTAAAAAAGGTTCCAAAATCGGTGAAGGTTCTTTGAGATCATTTTGGAGATTGTCAGTTTTGTCATACCAATTGGAAATCCTTGGATCCAAATGCCTCAAGCCTTGGTAACATCTGCAAAAGTTTCAACGGTGTGACTTTCCTTCGTACCACACCAAAAAAAAAACAAAGGTGCAACGGTGAAGCAAAATCACATCAACTAGTAGCCATGTTATGTTTTGGCTCAATACCCATTGCGTAGCCAGTATGTGATTCATAGTTCTGCCACCGAACTCAACACTATTGAGTGTAATCTAAAAGACTAACTAGATGGGTTTATGGTGACTTTTTATACTACAAAAAGTTTCTAAATGCATTCAATAGGCAGACACAATAGGGGAAAAGAAAAGAATGTTTAGATAAGATACCAGTTTCTGCAGACCGTTAATGGCAACCGGCTTCTCCATTTGTGATTCATCTTGTGATAGTGAAACCTCGAAGGGTCCCAACTGCCTATCAGTTTGGTTTGCGAGATTGAAGGATGCCTAAGCATATCATTATACGCTCAGCTCAAAACCAATTGTATAATTCAAATCCAATCTTTTGGGCATTACAAAAACATCAGAGAAAGAGAGAGAGAGGAATAAAAAACAGTTATATTACCGAAAAGGGTGTATTTAAGTGTATAGCAGTTGGAACCTCCAAAACTCTCATATTAATCTCTTTGCGGCTGACTGGCTGAGAAGAAAAAAAGGTGTTACAACGAAAGAAGTTGGTAAGATGATGCGAGAAGCTGAAGCATGAGCATACAGAGGACGAGTACAAGTACATAGAGAGAATTTCATGAACGTGCTTTAAGATAAGTGTTTAGAAGTAAGTGTTCACTTGCCGAGATAATAGAAATAATGCATTAGTTTGTTTCCACTATAATGAAATTTATTGGATCAAGCAAACGAACGATCATCTCAGATATGTAGAGCAAGGTGGTGAGTATAACACTGTTACGTAATGATTATACCAATGCAAAGCGATTCTCCTAGTTGTTCTAATTGGGACCAACTAAGATTGAGGCTTCTCCAGGCTGTCTGTATACTTAAACTAATGATGATTTTTCATAAGAATTGGTGTCAAAAATGAGGACAAGAAAAAAGAGTAGCACATATGCATTTCATTGTTTTCAGATAGTAAAAGAAGGTGAACTTACAGCGCCAAGGATTTGTTGGGTCTGTAAGCGGCCAGGTTCTCCCAAATTGGTGCGCCAAGTAATTTGAAATTTACCGAGGATACTACTTGCCTGGAATTTGGATTGCCCAGAAACATGAGCAGATGGGACTAACTTATAGAGATAGTTGTGGATACCGCCACCAGATCGGATAATAACGGGCGGAGTAGGTATTATTCCACCAAGATCACTGACAGGCAGAGAGAGAGAGTGAGGAATGAGGAAATAAAGAGAGACATGATTAAGTAACACCATGAAAAAGAGTGTGGTGTGAGACCTGGTTGGGGGAAGATGATCATAATCATGTAATCTGAGAGCAATCCATTGCTTGGCAGGTTCAAAATCAACTTGGTCCATAAAGAGGTTTGATTTAGTATGGTTCTCAATGCAAGCCTCAAGAAAAGTAGTCTCCTGGGAGGGGTGAAAGATATATTAAGAAGCAAAGGAAAGGAAAACACCTAAAAAAAAAGTCAGAGAAATGAACATTATATATACCTTTACAACTCGAACCTGCAGATAAAAGAAGGCGCAACAATGAGACAAGCGTGGAGAGAGAGAGGAGATAAAAGAAATGGTGAAATGAAAGTAACCTTGGTCCTGACGGAGAGAGGGTTAGCAACGACAAACTTGAAGAACTGGGGAAGATATTTACGCTCACCATCAGCATCATTGTACAAGGCAGAGCAAACCAACCTAAAAAAAAGGAATATAGGAATTGGAATTGGAGTAATTGAAAAAGAAAAAAAAAACAAAGAGCGAGAGAAAGAGAGAGACGTGTGAGCTCCGAGCTCTTTAACATCATGTTCAACGATAAAGTCATAGCGGCCACCAGTCCTTATGGATTCAACAGGAGATTTGGATGTATCCAGAAGAAGAATCCTCTGCCTCTCTGTCTGAATTTCTGCCTACACTAAGAAGAAGAAGAAGAAGAAGAAGGTAAGCAAGCAGAGTGAAACAATAAGCAATATGTAGGTTGTAGAAGGAAGGTGAGGAGGGACCTTGATGGTAACATCCCGAACTTGGGAAGTGGAGCTGTTGTTGACGCTTATATAGCTACAGAAGGTCTCTCCCAGATAGATCGCCCCGAATGACTGCGGAAGTAGGAGAAGACCTGATAGACCGATTGGATCCGTTGCCTGGTTTATGATGAACCTGTTCCGGTAACTCAGATCGGAGTCGACGGCGTCGGCTGAAGAAGACAGATGGCGTTGGAGCAAGGAGGGATCGTCGGAGAAATCCTCGCCGGCGAGAAGATCGAAAGGATCAATACGGAGGGGAGGATCGACGTGGAAAGAAGGCTTGCAGAGTCGCATCACCCTGAAGGCGAGCGAGTGCGGTCCCTGCGTCGCTCCTCCGCTGCTGCTCATCTCTTCCTATTTTACCCCCACTCTCTCTCCTTCCTTTTCTCTCTCTTGTTACGTTCGTTAATAGAGAGAGAGAGAGAGAGAGAGAGAGAGAGATGTGGGTCTGTTTTAGTTAATAAGCCCATAGAATGGAATATTACAATCTGATTCTGGGCTGCCCTTTGATGTTAAAAACGTAGATCCAGCAGCTTCAAAGGCCGAAGAAACTCGCCGTATTCATGCTTCTCCCTCCTCCTTAATGCATGATGATGCACATGCACCACCGTTAAATTCCAATATTCCATCTCTCCACCGCAACAAATCAAATCAATCAATAATGGCAGAGCATTTTACTTCTTTCATTTGAGTGTGATCAGCCTCTGAATCCGTCCGTGGTTGCTTCCTCCCGCTTGATTACTCCCTCCCATGTCCGAATCAAAGACAGTTTATCAGCACTCCAAGGCATGGCTTAATGGCGCGATCCTAATCAGAGTTTATGGTAGGAGATATGGCAAGCCCTTGACAAATGCTCATCGTCTCCAACATGAGATACATACTTTTTCAACATATGGGAAAGCTTTCAGCTTCATTACTCATTCCTAAGGACCTTTTCCAAGTTTATACTTCATTCTATACGAGATTGAATTTGATAGAAAATTTGGCATTATGACAAAGTCAACATATTATATACATTTCCAATATATCTGATTTTTTATGAGAAATGAAATGCCTGCTCTTACATTTACCTGACAATCACTGCTTTTCTTTTTAACTGAATTTAAGATTTTTTGCAGTAATGTAATAGAAAGGCATAACAAGTTAAAGCTAGCACTCACGGGTCTCTCTACTTGTTTTGTTTTTTTTTTCAAAACAAAACAAACACTCCGACACAAATCAAAACCCGACAAATCCACATTTCATGTGCTCTGCCCCTAACAAAAAGGTCCACAACCAAACCAACCAATCTTGTCTTTTACCACCTCTATAGCTGTATACCTTTTTTACTTCGCTTTCCCATATCCTTTTTAACCTCTTAAGGTCTCTCAGAAACAGAGAGAAAGAGACACTTTCACAGAAAGAAAACCATGGGCGTCTCTCTGTTCGTCGCCTTCACCCTTCTCTCACTCTGTTTGCACACTTCAACATCCGAGCTTCTACGGTTTCAGCTCTCCACCATATCAGCTGCACCTTCGCTTTTGCCCGAAGCGCCTTCTAGTTTCTCAGCTTCACCTCCTCTGGAGGCTATGTCTCCGGATATATCTCCTCTGTTCCCTACTCCAGGTTCGAGCGAAATGTCTCCTTCTCCGTCAGAATCTTCTGAGATGCCGACAATCCCATCAAGCCTTAGTCCACCAAACCCAGATGCTGTGGCTCGTGATCCCCTGCTAGACACTTCTCCGGTGGGGTCTCCTCTGCCTGCATCTTCCTCTGTTTCTTTGGTCTGGTCACAACCCTCTCTGCTTCTTGTGTTCCCCATACTGCTGCAGCTACTACCTTTCTGAATATTCTCTAGTTAATCACTAAAAACAGAGGTTGACAATGTATTTTCCTTGTAGTTTGATATTATATACCTTTTTCTATTAATTGTTGGTATGAATGAAAATTGCTCATGAAGTACTCTCCTGCCATTTGGCTGGCTAGTGCAGTTGTTACTACTTGTAACTTGTGTTATGGGTTTTGTGCCTCAAATTGATTGATCCAAATTATAAGTAATACTGTAAGAGTGTATCTCACATGTGGCTATCTGAAACTGTGGCTTGCTTTGTTGTGATTGAACAAATAAGAGATGCATTAAGTGGGGTAGAGGATAATTACGCTAATCCAGGTTACAAATACAGCACGAAACAAAAGATGTTTCAATCTTACAAAAAAAAAAAAAAAAAAAGAGTGGGTGAATCAAACACATAAAGAAAGAAAGTATTGTAGCCAATGCTCATGAGGTATAATGAGGCATAGAAAGAGTTTCCTTGTTACCATGATGATGGCGCATTTCAAATGTAGAACAGCTTCCCGAGGAACTTGTAGTCGAGATGGAAAAGAGTGCGAGACGCACCGGGAAGAAGAAGAAGAAGAAGACGTCTCTTGAGACTCGAGTTCTCGTCCTTGAGGGTCTCAACAGCAAGAGAAAGCTGCCTGATGACCTCTCTCTTCTCCTCGTCTTTCTCTAACAGCTGTCTTCTCAGAGCCTCACTCTCTTGGATCAGCTTCAACCTTTCTTGTTCCAGTTTGGAAGTGGAGGAGGCGTTTCCCTGGTCCTGGTCGTCTTCGTCTTCTTCGTCAGGGTCTTCAATCTCGGAATGGGGATCATCGGAAAGAGAGTGGTCGATAGAGAAAGAGGAAGAGGATGATTTAAGGTGATGGAAACGGTGGGCTAAGGAACGGTGAGCACGATAGAAATCATGGACGAAGGAGATAAGCTCAGGACGTTTCTTGTAGTAAGTCTCCGCACGCTGCCCAAAAGAATCTGCGTTACCCTCCTCGATTAGCGACAACATGGCATTTGTCTTTGAATCAAGCTCTGCAAGTGTGGAATGAAGCCATTGCGATTGCTTAGAGGTCGTCGTCGTCGTCTTGTGATGACTCTCGAACCACCACCATCTCCTTTTCTCTTCTTCCCCTCCAACCATATTTCTTTCTTCTTCGATCCAAGACTCTTCTTGTCTATCGTACAGCCTCTCCCCGTTCTTATTACAGTAGTAGAGTAATGCGAATAACAGTAAATCTGTTTTCAAATTTTGAATTGTCTCTGTGTCCACGCCCGCTTAAGAATCCACAGATTCGAAATTTATCCTCTTTTTTAGAAAGAAAATAAAAAATCCAGATTTCACGGCAATCAATACGTATATGTATATTTATCAAACTCGTAGATTCTCGGTCTCATAAGCCCATTAAACAGAGGAAATAGCATGAGTATTTTTCCCTCTCCTTCATAAAAAGCCCATTATATACGAATGCAGTAACTGAATCCATCGTTTTCCCTCCAACATAAATGGGCTTCGTTATACGGACGGAGACAATCCCATACAAAATGGGTTTCAGAAGATGATCAATCAATCATGCTCAAATAGTTTACATGTACCCTATCTCTGCCATCGAGGCCTTCACCATTTGCCTTACCAGATTGCCGTGAATGAATCATTCCAACATGCTATCTTGTATTTGGTAATATAAGATTGTCTTTAGGCTTCATTGTCCAAGCAGTACAGTGTGTTTTTAGGTAGTCTTGCCAAAGTCTCATACAAAGAGAAAAAGATACTCAAAACCGACAAGACAGTAGATTGTGTGTTTGTTGTTATTCCCTTATCTCACTCGTTTGCGATTATAGTACTATGGTTTCATCTCTCTGATAGTCTAATCATTTATGTTAGTTTTTCTCTTTCTTATATAACAAGTTTGGTTGCCTAGAAACAGAAGATATAGTGTATTCAAAAGGAAACAAGAACAACAAAACAGTAGAAGGAGAGATACATGTGTGGCTCCTTGGTTAAAAATTGACTCAATTATTAATCATAGTAGACATATATATTCATTATAATGCTTCGATTTATACAAGAACATGATTGGTTTCTGTATGAGACATTTACAATCAAATACCTGATACGAAACTAAGCAAACCCACTCCCACAAACTCGCTATCATACTCAACTATCTATATTATGGATCTGACTTAGCGAAACGTCCTCTGATCCTTGTCCTGCTTTCTGCACGAACTTTCCGCGATTCATATCTGATGTGCTTCTCGTACCTGACATTTGATCAAACCCCAGTGTCTTCTTTTTCATGTGTTCTAAATTAAGAATAAGATGGAGGAGGAGTTAGGTTAAGAAGATTACCTTCGAGATTTCTTCTTGGCTTTGTAGCGAGAGAGAGCAGAGTTTCTGTCAAGACTATTGATCTCATGTGTCGACCTTGTTGTAGTACTAGTGGAAACCGGAACCATCACCGGCGATGACTCTTGTTCTTCTTGTTGTTGAGTGCAGCCTCCCCGGTTCACATTATTATCATCTGAATACAGATAATAGTCTGCTTGTTGATCCTCTAACCATTTCAGTCCACTCACCTTTTAAAAAGTTAGGATTTTTTTTTTAATTTGAAAGACCACCAAAACTAAGCTGGGCCAAGAAACACATATAATAATAATAAATAATACCTGAGATTCAAATGTAGAAGAAAACAAATCGTTTCCCGGTTCTAGAAATAGGAATCCGGAGGTGTCGAGTTCAGCATCTAGGGTCTCGTATTTCATACAACTAGGCTCGGATCTTGATAGTTCACGGAGTTGTCTGATCATCTCATCTTTGTGTCTCCCGCAGGTGGCATGGCGATTCTATAATAGAGAAATAAATTTTCAAAAAAACAGAGGATTCGGTACTTTTTTTTATTTTATTTTTTTTGCTAAAAACAGAGGATCTGTTTCGAACTAAAAGAAACATAATTTTTTTTGTTTTTGTTTATATAAAAAAGGCAATATACCTTAGGAAGAGGAGGAACATCCATGGCCCGGTAATTGTGACTTGACCCGTCCGAAGCAACCAGGTCGTTAAGGCTAACGATCTGCGGAGGGGTCTGATCCGATGATCCACCGGGATGGGGAAGGAACAGAGCTTTGTCAGTGAGGTCATCGAGGCCCACGAGCGCTAGAAGCTCGGTCACGGAAGGACAGCCGGAAAATCCTTCCAAGGGTCTGCGGCTGTGAAGTGAGGAGGAGGAGGTGTGGTGTTGCCAGTCGCAGTTCTGGCAGAGCACTGAGCTTTCTGTGTCGCAGAATACAGAAGAGGGAGAGTCGTGGCAGGAGTCGCAGAGAAGGGACCTGAAGTGTTTCGAGAATAGCTGGTTGGTGACGTGGACTTTATTGTCGCAGGCGAGACAGAGCTTCGCAGAGTCAGCTTTGCAGTAGACGAGAGCCACCGATGACTCGCAGTAGTCGCAGATGCCATGTTGCTGCTGATGGGATCCTTCTTCTTCTTCTCCTCCTCTTTCCATTTGAGGAGCTAGAAACCAACAAGACAGTCACAGTAGGTTTTTTTTTTTTCTGTGGTTACGTAGAGATATTTTATTTGAAAGAGAAAGAAAGAAAGAATCTTCCAACCTCCTCTTCTTTGGATCTGATATTTTATTTGAAGGAAATGCGATATTTTCATCCAACTACTTTGGTAGCCTTTTTTTATGTAAAAGTCGCCACCAAATGACGTTTACAGTGACGCCCATTTTTTGACAAGTCAACTTTTCTTGGGCAATAAGTTAAATCTGCAAACAGTGTAACACACACACTCTCCTGCTTCCCGTGAACAGGAAAGGTGGATGAACCCTACCTTTTACTCGCACTGTGGATTAGGCTACCATAAAATACTTGCTTGGTCAAATTCAAATATATATCTTAAAAGGCAGAAAAAATAATTAAGCTCTGAAAAGAAGAAAAAGAAAGTAATTAAAGGCTTTGATTGGTTATTTAGCTTTAATTAAAGGTATAATTCGTAAATAACTCGAAAATATTTTCAATTATGTATTAAGTTTTAAATTTTTACTTTAAAGTTTGTATTACTATGTATTACGTTTGAGTTACAAACTTGAGTTACATTCTTTGAATATTTGTTAAATCAAAACTTAAACATCATGAGTGTTTTACATGTCGAGTTACAGTTTTAGCTATTTTTTATGTTTAAAATAAAACTGAAAATAAGATTTCTTAAAAAACATCACACAAGAGCTCTGACTTACATTTGCGTTTCCTTTTTTGTAAATTCAAAATATTATTTAGATTGTTCCAAACTTCCAATTATATAAGTTATTCTTATTTCATTAAATTTATTTCCTTAGTGATATTGTAACTTATTTTCTGTCAAATTTTTACTTTTATATATATTAAAACAAAACTATTATTATTTATTTAGTTTTGAAATAGGTTAATGTTTTATTTGTTTTTAATAAATACTTAATTAGTTATATGTTTATATCTTTCTACTTTATTAAAAACATTATACTGAAATTTATAATAAAAATATCTGCCTTTAGTAAAATAGTAAATCTTATTTCACTTCAAATTTATATATAGATTTACAGTTTTTATCACATCTTTTCTTACATCAATTTACAATACATACTATAACTCAACTTCAACCTTACATGTCGCCGGTAGGAACCAAATTTTTTTAAGAAAATAATTGAAGAAATATTAGTCCTAAAAAAGTAACACTTCCTTCAAAAAAGAAAAAAAGTAATACTAGAAAATTCTCAAACATCGTGGCCAAACAGGGACGATGGAAAAGGAAAGCTCGTTGCTGTTTGTTGCATGTAGTCGATCTGATTGATATTTTTAAAACAGGGCAAATGAAAATAAACAAAAAATAAATAAAAGACTTAATTTGCCACGTTACCGACATAGCTAGAATGCTCGAAAGTGAGCTCATTTTGTTTTCTATTGTTTGTAGATACTACTAGACGAATTGGAAAGGATCCCACAATATTTTTTTTTGACTGAAAAAATGGTTAAACCCGGGTCAATGATGACACAAGCCTAACCCTCGGGTGGAGGTACAGTCCACGGATACACCCTCTCCTGGGCATTCAAATGAGTTGAAAGCAATAACTCATATCCGTGTGGTCGGTGTGATTTGAACCCAGGTTCGCCTTATTGGGTTTGGATCCCACAATATTAAAAGATAAAAACTCAATGCACAGTTTTATAAACTCCACTAAATCCTTATCGCTACTCAATTATGTCAGCATCTTAATTTGTTGTCTACGTCGATGCGACTAGTTAGACTTCTCTCGAACCCTACTGTTTTAATTTGACCAAATTACTAAACCATGGCTGATTGATTGACTTAGTTAGCTCGAAACATGAGTAAAACATAAGAGCTATCTCGAACATATCAGCGACACATGATAATCTCTGTCAAACGTCATCTCCATTAAGACAACGTACATGAACACTAATGTTACTTTTATTACTATCATTCAAACAATGTATGTACGACTTTAACAGTATTTATTAAATCAAAATTTTGACAAGAAGTAATCATAAAGTGCATAGGAGAAGCAACAATAAGAAATCGAGGCTGCTTCTTTTAGGTAGTATTTTACTGTTGTTAGATTGCTTATTCCGCTGGTCCAATAGATTCCTATCTACAGCCGGGAAAATGACGATGCTGCAAAATGTCTTATCTCCCATTCCATCCTATGCCATGACAGCCTTCAAACTTCCTGTCTCTCTGTGTAAAAGAATCCAAACCGAAGTGACGAGATTCTTTTGGGATGATCGAACCGGAAAGAAAAAGATAGCTTGGACCTCATGGGAGAAAATGGCTAAGCCAAAGGATATTGGAGGCCTGGGATTTAGAGATTTTCAAGCCTTTAACGATGCTTTCCTAGGAAAATTAAGCTGGAGAATTCTAGCTAATCATGAATCTCTTTTAGCTCGAGTGTTACTTGGGAAGTACTGCTCTGATGAAGGTTTTATGGAATGTACAAAGAAGTCATCAGCCTCATATGGATGGCAGGGGATTTTGATCGGAAGGGATCTAATGGCTGAGAATATGGGCTGGGTAGTAGGTGATGGAACCTCTATTAAGATTTGGTACTCCCCGTGGCTGAGCTTGACGGAAAAGGAAGGACCAATGGGGCCGGCTCGAGAAGCAGACATGAATCTAACAGTTTCTGACTTGTTCCTGCAAGGCTCTAACGAATGGGATGAGGCAAAAATACAGAACATGCTTCCCCACCTAAAGGAGAAAATCAAGGCTATCAAACCAAGCCTCTCGGGAGCACCGGATAAGAGGGTATGGCTGGGAACTGCAACGGGAGAATACACTAACAAATCAGGCTATAAAGTTGCTCTGAAGATTCGGGAGAGAGAGAATCCTATAGTGAATGAGATGCAGGACATTGACTGGTTCAAGAGCGTCTGGAAGCTGAATACCTCTCCTAAAGTTAAGCTCTTCTTATGGAAAGTGCTTCATAATGCCATACCCGTCGGGGAACAACTGGCGATCAGAAACATTGCTGTAGACACTCGGTGTAAACGCTGTAACACTCTTGAATCTATAAATCATCTCTTCATCCACTGCCCGTATGCAAGAAAGGTGTGGGAAGCCTTACCGGTGTCACCGGAAGTGGATTTGAGCGGAATTCTAGATTTGCCGGAGGTTTGGCTGACCCTATGTGGAAAGATGTGTCTCCCCCCTACAGGACTTGCAGCGGGACCGCTGGCTCCTTGGATCATGTGGCAACTTTGGATCTCAAGAAACAGTCTCTGTTTTTCGGATAAGCATATAACAGAGGAGGAAACCATCACCAGAGCTCTTACAATGGCAAAGGAATGGACAGAAGCACAAGACAAAAAAGCTAAGCCACAACAAAAGAATTACCTTAGAGAACCATTCCCACCGAACTGTTCCGTTTTGAGAGCAGACGCTGCTTGGAGAGCTTCAACGCAATTAGCGGGTTTTGGTTGGACCATCAAAAGACATGATGTTGTTGTTGCTAATTTTTCTACAGGGAGCTCGGTGGGTTCAGCTCTTACAGCAGAAGCTATGGCTATGCGCCAAGCAATCCAAGAGGCTCGAATCTTGGGACACAAGCGACTGGTGTGTGAGGCGGACTCGCTACAACTCGTGAAAGCCCTTAGCGGTGGTGAAGTTCCATTAGAAATCTATGGCATTGTGGCTGATATCGTTGATTATTCTGGGTCTTTTGATGTTATGGTCTTTGGTTGGATTTCTAGAAACTTGAATGCTGATGCAGATGCTCTAGCAAAGCAAGGTCTTGTAGAGTGTGAAGTCTTAATGGCCAACACCTAACTCTTTCTATGGTATTAATTAAGATGTGTTTCAAAAAAAAAAAAAAAAAAAAATATTGCTTATTCCGTTCCGTTAATCATATTCACTCTTCATGTCCCTATAATTAATTCAGCTAGTGCTTGAAGTTTTTGAATGTGATCTTGTCAGACATGTGGTACCACATTTCGCATGTCTGATGTGAATTGCAGCTCTCTTTGTACCAAATCCAGCTGATTCGTAACGTTATAGTAATTGATTACACTATACCTGCTCGGTGTCAACTAATAATTACCAATCTCCGGAGCATTATAATATTTTTCTAAGGGAAAAACCAAAGCCATAATCTTCCTATATATATGCATGCATAGTCCTATAACATTTTTATTCATGATCTAGCACTTAAGACATCCGTCTATAGTTTTAAGTTAGATAAATATACCATTCACGAGATGACATAATAAATGAGTGGAGGTTGTATAAATATGTAAGAGAATTAATAGTAATCACAACCAACATGGCTTTGGAGTCCTTTAATTTAGCATCTGCTTGAGCGAGCTATCCACGTGAAAGGAGATCGATGGTGCCTTTAGCTGAGCCGACGTACCTCCAGCCTGTAAAAAACTACCGGCTAGAGCCGAAGGCTCTGAAGTGGGGTCGCTCCATGTCCCGGCCTTGTGAGTCCTTGGTCAAGCTCATGGATTTCAGAGCTTGCCCCGAGATGTAGAAGAGAGTCTTGATGGTATGACACATGCAACACGAGCACTTCGTGAATTTACTGCCATTTTCGTTTACTTGTTCCATCGATTAAGAAATGTTAGAAGCAACATGGTCCACGGAGAAATCTTGGGTTAGTTGATGCTGACATTGCGGTGTTTTCTCATGTCATATTTTCATGCTTTTTGTTCAACTTGTAATTTGATAAAGTTTAAAGTGTCTTCTGTGGTTGGAGAATATGTACTAGTAGACTAGAAACTAAACCGAAACTGAATATTGTATCATCCCACTTGTGAATTCTAGTATTCGCACGAGCTTTCCTTACTTTAAAAAACTGGACCACTTTATAAGTAATCATCGAACTTCTCTCTATATATATATTCTTTTGGGTCTCAAATATAATAGCGACAACAAGTGAAGGATGTGGTTCTTACGTTTTACACGTCCTACAACTTCCGATTATATTCTCTTCTAAGATCCCAAGTAGTTGGAGGTCAAGAAAAGTTGTTCCATATATCTTGTAAAGCCCTCTTCTACTTTTATTATTTCCCTTCGGCCTTTTGAACTCAAGAGAATAATATTTTTAGAAGCCTTTTACTCGCTTTGGTTCGATAACTTTGAAGTATTACCTAATCTTGCAATTGTGGTGACTTCAAGAAACTATACGGAAATAATGATATGCCTATAATAAGAAAACGAGAGATATTAAAAAAACGAGAGATTCTCAAGAAAAGAAAACTAATGATTTCTCCTAGCCATCATGATATATTCACTTTGGACCGCGAAAGATCTTCTATTCTCTTATTCAAGTTGCTTTCTTTAGTCGCATTAGGCCAGCATTGATATCTTAGCATTGCACAACTTATCCTTCCCTCAAATTTTCAGGGTGGAAGCTCAGTCTATGATTTGCTAGCATATATTCAAAACAATTGGAATTTGGAACTATATATGCTCCAAACATTGGCAATAGCTAAGACAAATCACCCCGCTTTAGACACTAATTCTAAAGGCTACTCTTATCTACCAATGCATTATGCATCTCAGCTTTGGTAGATGGAATTATATATGCTCCAATATTCGCAATACCGTTGGTAGATCAATGGATCCTAATATGCCTACTTAATTAGTTAAAATCCAATAATCAGAAGACGAGGTCATGTGGTTTATTAGCAAATCACTTATAAGCTAACGTCAGATATTTTCCCTAGGTAGTAACATTTTTTCAAAAGTGATTTATACAATTTTATTTATCACAAGTTTCTAAATTTTCAAAAACAGAACTTGATGACAGCCTGGTTAGTTAACATAATCATGATATATATACAGCATCGCTTGCTGAATAGCCAATATGAATACTCTCATCTCTTTTTTTTTTTGATCAAACTCTCATCGTATATATATATTGTCATGTGAATATGTGGCATAAATGGAGATCGTAGATATTTCATGTAAATATTTCAATCCTAAACTAAATTTGTGAATGGAAACCCATAAGCTATCAGAACATGTTGTCGTCCGTTGGTATTTCACGTAGCTAAAAGTAGATATGTAAAGTCTTGTCGATCATGGAGACCAAATTATTAGTGTCGTCAACAACAGAACTAAAAGCAAAATTAACATTTTGTTGAGTACTTTTAATTTTCATTGGCATAAACAGAGATTACATCAACATACACCACTACTACTAGACTGAAACACGAAGATACACCAATATATAGAAAATATATATGACAGAAGAAGACCTCATCTGAATTATAAGCTAGTAGCTTTTGTATATCGAGCTCACACTCTAGCTACAAGGGTTTTTATTGTCACGGATGATCTTTGGTTGGTCCAGATTGCTAATAAAGGAGGGACTGATAAGGTTTGATCAAGGGGATGAGAGAGCCACTAAGGTGAAGGGACATGACTTCATTGGTGGAACCAACGAGCTTGCCACCTACGAAGACAGCAGGTACCGCCGTGGAGCAGCCTATGCGGAGGAGAGCCTTCTCGATCTCACAGCAGTCTGGGTCGGTGTCAATCTCATAGATCGTTGGTTGAACCCTAAGGTCACGGAACAGGATCTGAACGGCGTAGCAGAGACAACATGAGCTCTTAGTGAAGATCACCACTCCTCTCTCTGACGACATTCTCATCACCTTGTCCATGAGATCTGATGTCTAGCTAGGGTTTAGTTAATTTTTTGATTGTCTGATCGATGTATGTGTTTGTCTGGTTTGCGTGTGTAAAATGTTTGAAATCTGCTTAGATATTTATAGCAATTCGTAAGTCTTTAGACACTTGTAGTTTATTTATTTTATTATTTTTTTGGTTATAAAGGACATTCAAAAAGTTATCATTAATATTATGAGAAAATATCCAAAAGGAAAGATAAATATCAGATGCCTAAAGGAAATAAAAAGAAGCTAAAACGACGGCTATTTGAATGTTTTCTTCTTCTTTATATTCTGTTTGACAGTGCCCAAGTTGCACACATTACATATAGAGCAGGGCTGCAGTTGTTTTGAACGTCATTTTGCTGTTGATGAGTTGTTCTATACAATTGGAAACATTTTTATTAATTTCACATTTTTGTGGGGTTAATCGTGATTCGTGAATAATATTTGACACTGCACGTAGCATATGGGTGTGGGTGTGTGTGTGTGTGTGTGTTTGCATGGCCTGCCCGGTGATAATTTTTTGGATCAAACAATTTGTTAAAATTTGGGTAAGCCGGTTTCCTAAACCGGTATACATACCATTGATATCAGTTCCGTAAGAAAATTAGCGTTATACTAGCTAGTAGCTCGTACACACCGTAGAGCCAAAAAGAAGAAAAAGGAAGAAGCTGTCTATATATTAATAATTTAAGAATGTATTCTCTTCACAAATTTCCTTTGATGATTGAATCTTTGTGCCAAAGAATGTTAATATGAAAGAAGATTCGAGCTCTTTCAGTGTGAAAACATATATTCATAACAAAATACAAGCTGATTCTGAAAAGTACCCACTTGCCAAAGGAATATTAATCCGTTTCTTTCTTTTTTCTTAGATTCTTAATTATCTTTCTTCTTATATTACTGATCTCTTCTTTCTAAATATGTCCATCTTGCCGGACGCACGAGTCTTACGCTTAGATCCACGCATGACGCATGAGTAGTTTTTTTTCTTTAACACTGAATACTTCCAATCAAATCAAAAGGCCACAAAGAGCCAACGTACAACGTCAAACAGAGCCCCAACGTACAACCACCAAACGAAAGAGAAAAATAGGAAGCGAGTTTTTTTTTTTTTTGAACAAAAGAGAAAAATAGGAAGCGAGTTATGAGCTGCTTTATTCCGATTGTTTTATGGGAGTAGCTTTTCATGTGCTTTGCATATACAGTATAGTCTCTTTTGTTCAACCGATGCTGTTATGCATAGTTCGATCGATATTCATTTGTATATCGTTTAGTTATTCAAAGGATACAGTTTTGTTTTGTCCAATTGTCAGAAGATATATTGCTAAAATCCAGCTGATTCGTTTTCCATTTACCTTATAAAGTTATGTTATAATTGATTAGTGTTGTTTCAAAAAAAATTTGATTAGCTAATAAGATAACTACTATATGTGTTAGGTTAATTCCTACTTTTCCTAAGTTTAGGATATATGTTTCTACGAGTCCTTATCGATCTAGGACTTTACTCGTTGAATAAATAAGAGTCAATTGCCATGAGAATCAATAAGACAAATTATTACTTCTATAATCATTCCATTACATTAGCTGGTCCGTATCAACTAATAATTAACTAATCTCCCGGAGACATAGTCTTCTCTGGTTTTTGTTGGGGGCAAACCCAAATGTATAATGTTCTTATATATATGCTTGCATGGTTCTATGACATTTTAATTCATAGCGCTAGCATTCAAGACACATCCTCACAATGTATTGTTTGAAGTTTAAGCTTAGATAAATATATATATCAGCGATCACGAGATGACATAATAAAATGAGTGGAGGTTGTATATATATGTAAGCGAATTAATAGTAACTAGTCATAACCAAATTGCTTTGGAGTCTTTTAGCATTTTCTTGAGCGAGCCATTCACGTGGAAGGAGATTATGTCTTTAGCTGAGCCGACGTACCCCCCACCTATGAAAACCGCAGGGACAGCCTGAGTAGAGCCGAAGGCCCCAAAGAGGGCTTGTTCCATGTCTCGGCCTTGTGGGTCCTTGTCGAGCTCATAGATCGCAGGACTTGCCCCTAGCTCGTAGAAGAGAGTCTTGATGCTATGACACATGCAACACGAGCTCTTCGTGAATATCACTGCAGCTTTCTTCGATGCCAAATCTCTTACTCGTTCCATCTATAGGTGTCAAATGGGCGGGTCGTCCACGTCCATATTTAAATGGATTTAATATAGATACACCCATTTTATCCATGGGTTATTAATAGATAAAATATGAATGACCATTTAAAAAATAATCTTTACGGGTTTTGGGTTTCATTGACATGGGTTGTCCAATGGACAAAAAAAATCTAGGATTTCAAAAATAAATTGAGTTTTTCTACCAAAACCGAGAAATCGGGTTTTCTCGCCAAAATCGGGAAATTGAATTTTCTCTGTCAAAATCGTAAAATCGCACAAACTGTAAAATCGGGGTTTTCCACAAAAATTGAGAAATTTGATTTTCCCGCCAAAACCGAGAAATCAAATTTTTCCGCCAAAACCGGAAAAAATCGAGTTTTTCTGCCAAAATCGAGAAATTGAGTTTTCCGCTAAAACCGTAAAATCGGGTTTTCCCGCCGAAACCGAGAAATCGAGTTTTCCCGCCAAAATAGAGAAATCGGATTTTTCCGCCAAAACTGGGAAATCTAGTTTTCCCGCCAAAATCGGAAAATCGAGTTTTCCGCTAAAACCGTAAAATCGCCAAAACCGTAAAATCAAGTTTTCTTGCCAAAACTGAGAAATCGGGTTTTCCCGCCAAAACCAGAAAATCGGGTTTTCCCGCCAAAACTGGAAAATCGGATTTTCCCGCCAGAACCGTAAAATCGGGTTATCCCGCCAAAACCGTAAAATCGGGGTTTCCCGCCAAAACCGTAAAATCGGGTTTCCCGCCAAAACCGTAAAATCGGGTTTTCCCGCCAAAACCGTAAAATCAGGTTTTCCCGCCAAAACCGTAAAATCAGGTTTTCCCGCCAAAACCATAAAATCGAGTTTTCCTACCAAAATCGCAAAATCGGGATTTCCTGCCATAACCGGAAAATCAGGTTTTCCCGCCAAAATCGTAAAATCGAATTTTTCCGTTAAAACCGCAAAATCAAGTTTTCTTGCCAAAACCAAAATTGTTGTATTTATGGATTAATTTTAATTTTATGAACTTGTATATATAATTATAGGCTTATAAATTATAGGCTTATAAATTAAAATCTAAAGTTTTCTTATATGGTCTATTATGGACTCTATGGCAACCCATAAAAATATGGGTTTTAGTGGATATGGTTCTTAATGTACATGGTTCTAATGGACATGGTCACTCTTTGTCTACAAACAATAAATGGACAAATAGATACGGGCTAATGAACGTGGACTCGCCCGGTTTACAGCTGTAGTTCCATCGATCAAGAAATGTTAGAAGCAACAATGGAGTAACCCTCTTGGATCAACTGATGCCGAACAAGCGCCTGTTATTTATAGTCTCCCTTATGTGCTTGGATATTTTACATCCCATGGATAAAACATAGTATTATATAACTTTGACAAAGAAAAACACACGTCTAGTAAATTTATAAGAAAATAAACCATAAACGTTAACAAGAAGTAACTAAAAAGAAATCAGAAAGAGAGCTATCCAGGCTGAAATAAATTACGACAAAAGCTACCTTTACATTATGTATTCCGGTGTTTTATATGTTAAAAAGCTGCATAAATCAGGTATGTCTGCGACATCAGGCAGCAGCATCACATACCCTTAACATTTATTTATACCTGTTTGGAAAATTTAATGCTTGTTTTTTACAGTTTTTTTTTTTTTTAAAAGGGCATTTGTTTTTTATAGTTAACTGAACAATGTAATCTAATTTTGCGATTTATCAAAGTATCTATAAAGGCAAAATTTTGGTGTTGACCAGTGTGATTAGGCATGGGAATATGAGTCTTAATCCGTAGCCCCTGTCCCGTTTGATCCTTTGTATTCCTTCTATTTCATATGTGTAATTCTAATACTTTTTGTGTTATATAAAAAATATTATTTTGAAATTTCAATGCAAATTTTAATTATTTTAACCTTAAAATTGATTGTAAAATGCACTGTTTTATAAGTAATTATATTTATTTCAAATATTTTAGTCAAATATTTATAATTAATAGAAAATTAATTACACATTATTATTTTTCTTAATTTTTGTGAAAAAATGTCAAAATATCAATTATTTAAAAATGTTGGGAGAAAGAGTAGTAAATATCTTCATGTAAGACAGATAAAAAGAGACAAATGCCATAGTTTATAGGTCGTTAATTAGATTCCAGTTTTCTTTTTCTTTTTCTTTTTTTTTTAATTTGTTTTGATCAGAATCATGGCAAGGCTTGACTATGAACGTGTAGGAAGTACGAAGTTAGGAAGATTAGGCCGTAACTGGCATAATAAAATCTTAATACCTTTTTTGGAAAGGACGGAATCTGAAACGCTTAAACTAATCCCGTAAGATTTATGTGGGCCGTAAAGGGTAGTCGGATAATAGTTGGGCCTCATAGAAAAGGCCGTTCTGCTTGCTGTTTCCTTGGCTCAAAACTACGTACAACTTTCAATTCAAAATGAAACTTATACAACATTAACGTGCGAAGCTTCAAAGAGAGTCCCACAAAAAGACATAATCTAATGTGTGAAGCAGTGACATCAACAAATTAACAACACATGATTCAAGCTACAAATATACAACACATGAAAGTTCATCACTGTATATAAGTCACCAACTCGCTAAAGGGAAGAAGGGTTCTAAAAGAAAGAAGAAGAGCGTTTGAGTTCATTCCTTTTTTTTTTCTTGCGTTTTCTTTCAGCCGCAATGGGTCTGAAGTAGAAGCACGAACAATATAAAGAAACCTCACTATACAAACCTTACACACACACACACACACACACACACACAACACATAAGAAAGAAAAGGCCTTTTCTTGTTTTTTTTTGATATATATGCACATATACGTTTCCTCTTAGATATATGTGTCTCAATCGGTTCTTCTACTCAACTAGACTTGTTCTTTTTTAGGTAAGGTTTAGGGTAGGGAGATCATAATATCTCACATCACATGCTTCTATATATATATATATATGATATAATATTAAGAATGATCCTGAGGCCTGCGTATGCTTAGCCCTTTTTTGTTCAAAAGGATCGACGGATTTCTCGGCCTTGTCTTGTGATTCTGCTACCGGTTAGGGAAAGAGAGGTCTGGGTGGAGAGCTGGAGGTCATTGAATGGAACTGAGACGCCACTCTGGGAGAATATCAAACCAGCTGAGATGTTGTTAGATGCGCTTCTTGAGGTTGACAAGTAAGGATCATCCCCTGAAATGAGCTCAGCAGCAGACGAAGAAGAAGAGGGCAAGAGAGGGAAAGGAGCCACGGGTGCATCAGCGAGGGAGGATGCAGAAGGATTGTATCTGATGACTCCCACAGGATGATCAAATTTACATGTTGATCCAAACTTACAGAAGCCGTTTTGTACGTAGAAAGTGCAACATTGCACACCCTGTTTTTAGAAAGAGAAAAAAGAAAAAGGGTGTTACATTGGGAGGGTGGCAGGCATATTTAATAGAAAGAGAGGAAGCATACCGGACGTAGAGGAAGACCAATGGAGCTGAGGACGCAATTAGGTGTAGGTGGAACACGAAGTCGAGGATGATGAAACTTGCAAGATGTACCAAACTTACAATCTCCTGTTTTCAAATAGTACTGGCACTCTGGCTCACCGGGTCTCTCTGGGAAGCTCTCTTCCTTCTGAAAAAGACCACCAGATGGATAGACCCCGGGAGTGGTGGAAGAGAGCTGTGTAACTCCATACAAAGAAGTGGCTTGCTGAGCAGCACCAGGAGATAGAGCAGGGCTGACAGGTGCCTGGATGAGAGAATCAAAGTTAAAAGAAAGAAAATGTAAAGTGGTGAAGAAACAAAGAATAAAGAAGGGGGTGGTACCGAGTAATGACTCCAGGCTTGAATAGGAAGGACCCCAGGGGGGGTTAAGAGCATTGGAGCATAAGGGCCTTGCATAAAAGAACCGGGAAGAAGAGGTCTCAAGCTAGAGGAAGGAGGTGAAGGCATAAGGGAATGATGTTGCTGCACCGATGGATAAAACTGAGGTGCAGAAGCTGGAGGTGGGAGAGTTGCAGTAGCAGCAGCAGCAGCAGCAGCAGCAGGCTGGGGGTGATGGAATTTACAGGTAATACCAAATTTGCATTGCCCCGTTTTCAAAAAGTAAGAGCACTCGTTTACACCCTAACAAAGAGAAGAGAAGAGAGAGTCTATATTAGATGAAAAGAGAGTGAAAGAAGAAGAAGAAGGGAAAGGAAAGGTTTAACCTGACGAACAGGGTAGCCATAGATATTGAGAGGAACGTGGGTCACGGATCCACCTGCATTCCTTGGATGGTTGAATTTGCATGAAGCCCCAAATTTGCAGGTTCCAGTTTTCAAATAAAACTGCAAAAAAAAAGAAACAAAAAAACATTATTGAAAAAGAAAGAAAGAAAGAAAGAAAGGAAGATTTGAATGGAGAAGGAAGAGGTACTACTTGACAAGGGAGAGCACCAAGGCGTTCGGGATACTGTCCTGTGGCTCTAACAGTTGCTTCAACCTACATTTTATAGTATAAGAGAGACAGAGAAGCAAAGAGCTTTTGAAACATAGCACAAAAAAAAACCCACCAGACTGGAAAACACAGCCCCACATTACGGATATTTTTTTTTTTTTTAAAAGAGTCATTTTTTTATACATATAGTATATAGAAAGAAAGGAAACTGAAGAAGATAAAAAAAAAAAGGATAACCGTGGCACGATCAGGAGGATGATTGAAACGGCATCTAGAGGCGTAACCACAGACACCAGTACGCATGTAGTAGGCACAGTCAGGAGCACCTGCTCTCTCTGGGTACGTTTCACTTTTACCTAACCCTAATCCTCCCCACATCGATGATTCTGCTGCACAAATCATTCATTATTTACAAATCTCACCAAGACAAAAACCAAAAGAGAGACTGTTGGTTCAGGCACATGCGAATCTATTCAAAGAAGAAGCAGAGAGAGAGAGAGAGAGACCTTGAAGTCCGGCGGCGTCTCCTGGTCCGGTCCACTGGGGAGCAGAAGCATGTGAGCCATTCATCGCCGTAGGATTGCGTCCATACATGTCCATCTGAAACCCCCCTCCCTCTTTTTTTTCTAGGGTTTTTCTGTACAGTAAAACGCTCTCTCTCTCTCTCTCTCTCACTCACACACACCTAACCTTCTACACAAACAAGAGAGAGTAAATTGAGAAATGTCAAAGACCGAAAGCAAAAAAGCAACCCCCCAATTCCAATTCCAACTCCAATTCTAGAGAGAGATAAAGAAAACAAGAGAGAGAGAGAGAGACAGACAGTGACTGATTCAAAGCTCTCTCTTTCTTCTTCTTCTTCTTAAGACTACCCGTACACTCTCTCTCTCTCTCCTCTCCCAGTCTTTCTTTTTTTAGCTTTCCTTTTCTCTTTTCCGTTTTTTTTTAGAAATTATTTCCCTGGGTTGTATTTCCCTAATTAAAATATATATATATATATAATTCATTTTCTTTCCTTGTTATATCTTTATGTCTCGTCGCCTAGTAGAAGCATCTCCAGAAAAAATGAAGATATTTCCAAGATAATATTATACTTACTTTCAAATAATCAAATCTTAATTTTTCTTCCAGTTAATTGTTCTTTTTTAATATAATAACTAGGCAAGGCGCGGAATGAGATGGTTAGATTAGCAATTTTTCGAAAATATTAGAAAGTATATATATATAGTTTGGAATTTGGGTTTTGTGTGTTTTTTTGTGTTTAATCTCGGTGGTGCTGATTTTACGGTATAGACGTCACTGAGATAGAAACATATGTAAATCCTTTACTTTAGTGACATGTAAAAATTTACTGGAATATAAGAGTAAACACAAAACATGTTACCTGGCAACTGCGAAAGCATGTAATCATTTATTTTATCCACTTCATCATTTGTGGGAGTGAGAATGACTCGATGTCTATACAAATCCTTAACTGTTGAGGTTTGAAAAGCTTGTCCATAAACCTCTTTTTCCATAGTCTCAATAGTTTATACATATCACCGGTGTGATTTATCTTACTCTGATTCATTTGCAAGAACTTGCATATAAAGATATAATTATTATTATACAATTTGATTTTCATATGAATGATTTTTGTATAATAACATACCTTCCTCATAGGTCATTGACTTCAAACATGTAAGGATTTCACAGAACTTGGCTGTATTCTTTGAACCATGTAAGAAGAACTGATTTTGTGTATAATATCTAATTCGAGTAAGATAAATATTATTAATATCTAATCAAATTATATGTACGTAAATATTTGTGTAATCACACTCTTTGCATAGGTTTTATGTATAAATATTATTAATATATAATCAAATTATCATGTATGTAAATTTTTGTGTAATCAAACTTGTTCTATATTTCTTTCTTTGCATCTTACTCTCGAACTCATTTTGTTTATCTCTCTATGGCTCTCTCTCTCTCTATGGCTCTCTCTCTCTCTCCTCTCTCTCTCTCTCTCTCTCTCTCTCTCTCTCTCTCTCTCTCTCTCTCTCTCTCTCTCTCTCACAGATTTTATCAGTATTGATGAGTGTTTAAAAAAATAAGATTAAGATTTTAACATATTTTTATTTTAAACATACGAATCGTATTAATGCCCGCACACGGGCATTAATGCGATTCTTATGTTTTATGTATAAATATTATTAATATCTAATCAAATGTTTGATGTATTATTAAAACTAAATTTGTTCTTCAGATGTTTTATGTATTATTAATATAAATATGTATTATTCAAATACGATTCATATGTTTTATGTATTACTAAAACTAAATTTGTTCTCCATTCAGTCTTTGTGGTTCAAAACTATAAGCATTTTAGACATTACTTAATTCAATATAGTTTGAGGTTTAAATTATTATCTCTCTCTCTCTCTCTCTCTCTCTTTCTCTCTCTCTCTCTCTCTCTCTCTCTCTCTCTCTCTCTTGGTATCCCCCTCATCGTAAACCCTTTTTTTTTGAGAAATATAAAAATGTAAACATTCTTTTAATTCATCGATTATCTTTTAACTACCACAATTTTGTTTTATATGGGAATGTTTCCTAGTTTAATATTTTATCATGAATTTTTCTTGGGTGAATTACCAACTAATCATAGTTTGCCAATTAATATACAGTTTTATAAAATTTAAATAAATAAATAATAATAATTTGTGTTAAGTTTTTAAAATAAATGAAAAATATTAGTAGCTGCCAAAAGATGAATTTTTTTTAACAATTTTAAAACCGTCACAAAAGAGTAAATCATAAACATTAAACACTATACTCTAAACCTTGGATACAAATCCAAACACTAAACCCTAAATTCTTGGATATACCCTAAACCCTTGGGTAAATCTTAAACACTAAACTGTAAAATCTTGGATATACCCTAAACACTAAATCTCTCTCTCTCTCTCTCTCTCTCTCTCTCTCTCTTTTGGTATCCCCTTCATCGTAAACCTTTTTTTCTTTGAAAAATATAAAAATGTAAACATTCTTTTAATTCATAGATTATCTTTCAACTACCACAATTTTTATTTATATGGAAATGTTTCCTCGTTTAATATTTTATCATGAATTTTTCTTGGGTGAATTACCAACTAATCATAGTTTGTCAATTAATGTACAATTTTTAAAATATAATAAATAAAATAATAATAATTTGTGTTAAGTTTTTAAAATAAAAGAAAATATTATTAGCTGCAAAAAGATGAAATTTTTTTAACAATTTTAAAACCGTCACAAAAAAATAAATCATAAACACTAAACACTATACACTAAACCCATGGACAAAGCTTAAACCCATGGGTAAAAATCCAAACACTAAACCCTAAATTCTTGGATATACCCTAAACACTAAATCTCTCTCTCTCTCTCTCTCTCTCTCTCTCTCTCTCTCTCTCTCTCTCTCTCTCTCTCTCTCTCTCTCTCTCTCTCTCTCGGTTTCCCCCTCATCGTAAACATTTTTTTTGAGAAAAATAAAAATGTTAACATTCTTTTAATTCATCGATTGTCTTTTAACTACCACAATTTTGTTTTATATAGGAATGTTTCCTAGTTTAATATTTTATCATGAATTTTTTGGGTGAATTACCAACTAATCATAGTTTGCTAATTAATGTACAGTTTTTAAACTATAATAAATAAAATAATAGTAATTTGTGTTAAGTTTTTAAAATAAATGAAAAATATTAGTAGCTGCCAAAAGATGAAATTTTTTTAACAATTTTAAAACCGTCACAAAAAATTAAATCATAAACACTAAACACTGTACCCTAAACCCATGAACAAAGTTTAAATCCATGGGTAAAAATCCAAACACTAAACCCTAAATTCTTGGATATACCCTAAACCCTTGGGTAAATCCTAAACACTAAACTGTAAACTCTTGGGTATACCCTAAACACTCTCTCTCTCTCTCTCTCTTTCTCTCTCTCTCTCTCTCTCTCTCTCTCTCTCTCTCTCTCTCTCTCTCTCTCTCTCTCTCTCTCTCTCTCTCTCTCTCTCGGTATCCCCTTCATCGTAAACCTTTTTTTTTTGAAAAATATAAAAATGTAATCATTCTTTTAATTCATCGATTATCTTTTAACTACCACAATTTTTATTTATATGAAATGATTCCTAGTTTAATATTTTACCATGAATTTTTCTTGGGTGAATTACCAACTAATCATAGTTTGCCAATTAATGTACAATATTTTTTTAATATTTTTTTAATATAATAAATAAAATAATAATAATTTGTGTTAAGTTTTTAAAATAAAAGAAAAATATTATTAGCTGCAAAAAGGTGAATTTTTTTAACAATTTTAAAACCGTCACAAAAATTAAATCATAAACACTAAACATTATACCCTAAAAATTTATAATTTTTTTACTGATTCAATTAAATGCAAACAACTTTACATGCACAACGTCCTCGTATGTATTAAACAAACATATGTGTTTTACAGAATCTGCTCGATATTATTATAATGCAATGTGATCTAAGCCAATGAAGTAGTTAAACAAATGTGTTTTCTTGCATTGTACGTCTATTTAGCTTATTTCTATAACCTTACTTGACAAAAAAGAGAAGAGAACCTTTTTATTAGTTGAAGCTGTTGTTTCGGTTATTCAACTTCCGCGAAGAAGACACACATACTTCTTTATTTTTTGCTTCAAAGAATTCATACAACATATAACTTACATACATGAAACATCAGTGTGCACAAATAACCAAACGATAGAATACAAAAAAATACATGACAGTCTATCAAATTTGACTATAATGATACTCCTTCGTTCAATCCAATTTTGGCTATGCAGAGAAGCAAATGACTCCGAATATTACTTACATAAAAACTATTGTTATACCATAGCAGCAAATGTTTGATCACAATGCAAGACTTCCTTTGAATGCAAGACTTCCTTTGAATAACAGCAAATCACCATAGCAGCAATTGTTTCACCCACTTGCCTTGTCAAAATACACAACTTCCTTTGAATGTTTGATCACAACTTGATTACTAACATAATGCTTGCGAGAAACAGGGATATAAACATCAGCTCCACGAGCAGCTCGGTTCTACAAAAACATGAAAAATGTAGATAATTATGGTCGACCTATAGAACAACAAAAAATAAGTGTAGCGACTATAAAAAACATAAAGTTTATTCTTCATAAACATATCAAATCTTTTCCTTCTCTCAATCTTCCATAGTTACTCGGGACTGATGTTTGCTCGTCCCTTAGCTCTCCCTTAGCTCTCCGTGTTTGCTCGTCCCTTAGCTCTCCCTGTTTGCAAACGGCAAACTCATCCGATTTGGCCTTCGCAACTGAAGTTCAAGCCAGTTGTATGTTATCCCTAACTTTTGTCCTCCTCGTCTACGCTAAGGGCTGCCTCATCGATCTCGAGGTCAAGAACACGCGACAGAAGACGGCAAGACTCAAAGGGAGAGAACGATGACTCGGATCCTTCCATCGTCGAGAGGTAATGCTTCAAAGTGTTTCTGCTTCGTGGTGGTGAGTTTCGTACGATTTTATCCACATGCTGAGAAGGGGATTCAAACCATAAGTTGGAAATGTAGTTGTTTCTAAATGTTTAACGACAACGCAGCACAAAACGAATGAACAAACAAACAGTTTGCGCATGAATGAAAAAAAATTGGTTACGTTTCTTGTAATGGAACCAAATAAGGAAACAAATCAAAGAATTAAATGATCCGTTTTTCTTAAACTCCCTCACAGAGTGACACGTGGATCCGAGCCTTCTCATGCATTCTCACCAAAATCGTTTATGGAAAGCCTTAAAAATGTTTCTCCTTTAATATATAGGGGATGACAGTAATGCCTTTAAGCGGAAGTGGCGCGCGTGAGTGTGTTGTGAAGAAGAGGCCGATTCCAGTTTATATCACCAACCCGACTTCCTCCCAACTGGTTTGGTTTGAAACTGAGTTATTCTATTCCTTAATATAAAAGCCCAAATTTAGAACTAACCAATTACAATCCTCAAGGCCATATATATACCTCCCACTATTGTGTCTCTAAGCCCACTATGATATCCATGGCACAGAAATTAATTAAAGAACATTTGATCCAAAAACTAAAGGTCAGAGTTGAGCCGAAGCCCTATTTGTTATCAACTTATCAGTCCCCAACGTCACTATGTTTTTGTTTTAGTAGATAAGACTCTGGTGCAGACCCGACATTGGATGTAATCCTAACGTATGGAAGCTGGTTATACAAATTTCTAACCCTAATTGAAACCTAAGCAAACAAACAATTGTTTGATTCAGTATCAATGGACAATGGAGTCTCATCAGTCAGTTACTACAGTTTAATATTGTGCGGCCAAAAGGAAATGAAGAGAAATTAGACTGGTCAAGAAAGAACAAAACTATAAAAATGTTTGTGGAGAGTGAGCTCCAAATTCATTTCCGTGTCAGGGCCTAGTCAACATATTTCAGATATGTATGAAGAATAAACACGTCCGCAAGTTGATGTTTTTATATTTAGGATTCTTATCGAATTAGAGAGAAAACTGAGTTTTTTTTTAAAGAATATAATACAAGCCACAAGTAGTAATTAAGTAAAAGACAAGAATAAATTTGTATTTAAACTACTGTAATAGAGTTAGTGCATGGACCCGCTCAGAAAACCTAGAGTCGCACGCTTAAATAAGTACGTTGATTAGATTCGCTAAACTAAATCTTAACAACTAGGAAATAAAAATGCCATTAAAAATTACTTACGGTAATATAATAATGGATGACGAATCCTTCATTCTGTGACATGAATAAATAATGAATTATATACTTTTGCGAAATCCGTTTGTTTATTTATTTATTTATTTATTATTAGATCATGGAGAATTGACGATATATTCCTTAACCGAAATAATTCAGTAGTATTTGCTTTTTATCAAGTCATCTGAGAGGATATCTTTCTCAAAGGTATATATTTAGTGATCAACTTTAGAATTAAATATAGTAAAACATGTACTATGTATACTTGTGAACATAGTATACATAGATATTGTTATTCTCGCCTAAATCTTATATATGGAACATAACCTTTTAGGAAAAGTGCAAAACAACGCATCAAATTTTAGCAAAAAAAAAGTGCAAAACAACTATGGCATATGATTTGACAAATAAAATTTGCATACAAGCATGACATAGCTCTCTAAAGAAAATGGCTTTCGCTCATTCGCTGTATGGTTAGGACTTAAGAGGAAGATAGTTAAAAGTTAAAATTAATTTAACGACCAAGTAAAATATTACAAATGCTTAAGCATGTTATTTCATATTTTGAACTAATTTATAATATACAAATGCTTAGAGCGTCATCATCCAGCGATTAGTTAATTATATAACCAAAGACGTACATAATTTGTTACAAGGTGGTCCGATCCACCATCTCCAGACACTTGTCATCAGTTTAATAAAAAAATACATTTTATATTGCTATATACATTTTAAACCATCTGAGTTAGGTTTTTGGGGAAAACATAAAATAAAATAAAACCCAAATATCATACTTCTAGAACATATACTTACCAAAATCAAAAGCATTTATATGTTTCCTGCCTATATACATATTGATGTACTTATTTTACATGTCACCGGTCGAGTCTTAGATTATTTTTTCATGTGGCTAAAAAACATATACATAAATGTTTTGATAGTAAGATAATTTTTGTTGTCTTCTTCTCGTGGACGGACAATTATCTTTTTTTTTTACTTTTTTAGTTTAAAAAAAAATAATCGTCTACCCATAAAAAAAAACAACAAAAATCGTATCTCAAATATATAATTTTCGTATATAAATAATAAAATATGTAAATATAAATAAACGGTCATTGTTATTTTTAAATTTAATAAGACTAAGAACATCTCTAATATATTTTATTTTACTTTTTTAATAAAGAGATCTGTTATAAGGTTAAAAGTTATTTCAATATAGTTTTCTATAATAGTAATTTCTAAATATAGAGTAAAATATATAAATTTATTATTTTTTATAAATAAAAAAATTGTTTTATAAAAAAAAAATATGGGTTGGAGTGAATTTTGCTTTAAATATTATTATATAAATAAATATAGAAATTAGTTGGAGATGTTCTAAAGAAGCGACAAATTAATTTTGTGTTATGCTTTTAAAAGAAGCTACAAACTACCTAGTTATAGGCTCTTTAATGCTGGCAAGCAGACTACTAATTATAGACCACAAGACGTGTTATATGGTCCACAAGTTAGATATTGGTGTTTATTAAATTAACTCTTAGTTCTTAATTATTTAATTGTTGATACTATATATGGTACTCAAAGATACTTTTTTTTTTTTTTTGCATAACTGTTAATATCATTAAAAATGAAAGTTTGATTTTACAAAAGTTGCAAATCAAAGAAACTGAGACACCTTGGCAAAAAAGAAATAAAAACAAGGTGAAACAAGAACATAGACAAAGGGGTGAGCCATTATCTAAGCCACAAAGACATCAGATTTCCAAACTGCTTCCTGTGTTTCCTTGCAGTGATCGAGTTTCTTACTTCCTTATCAATGAGCTTATGCAACATGACAGGAGGAAGTAAGCCTTGGTTGTGGATGAAGTTGTTCCGCTGTCTCCATAGGTTGTAGATTGTTGACTGAGCTGCTAATTTCCTTATGGTGGAGGGAGCAGTAGTTGAAGAGTGTCTGATCCAGGACAAAAGCTCAGCCCAGGAGCATAATGAAGAAGAAGGCGACAGTCTTGCAATCGTCAGGTTCCAAACTTCCCTGCTGTAAGAGCATCTTAGGAACAGGTGATCTCGAGTCTCATCAGCTGTGGAGCAGAAGGTACAGGTTGAAGGCACCTGCATACCCCAAGAAGCCAACCTTAGTCTGGTGGGAAGCCTATCCGCGTTTGCCACCCAGAACGTGAAAGCGTTTTTAGGAGTAGCACCTTTGAACCAGACAAGGTCAGCCCACTGTTTTACTTCTTGTCTTGGTCTTAGTACTTCCCACATCTTTGAGGCAGGATATTTAGCTCCTATGTTAATGCTTCTCCCATCAACACACCAGTCAAAGGAATCCTCAGGGTCAGACTGCTGCGGTAGCGGGATGGTGGAGAGAAAGATATGAAAGGTGACTGCCGCTTCTGATCTTGGAGACGGTAAGCACCAGCCTGTTGAGGTGCAGGCTTTGGAGACCTTTGCATTCAGGGGTATCCGGAACTGAGCAGGACCAGCAGGGCCTATCCAATTTATTAGTTGACCAAGAGGCGTCCACCTATCAAACCAGAAGCTGACAGAGTTGCCATTGCCTAGAATTGGAGTGGAGAACCTGGATCCCTCGTGTCTCAGCTTTAAGATCTGTTTCCAAGACCAAGAGTCTAGGTCGTTTTCCTCTATTGCCCATAAGCTTTTCTCTTTCAAATGAAATTCTTTGTGCCAAGCCACCCATAACGATTTGCTATCTGAAAGGAGGAGCCACAGAAAACGCAAGCATAAGACCCTGTTCCAATGGTAGAAACTCCTAAGACCCAACCCTCCTTCATTTTTGGGGAGGCAAACCGTTTCCCAGGCTATTTTTGCTCTTCCCACAATATCTGTGTTACCTGACCATAAGAAGCTAGAGCAGAGAGACTCAATCTTTCTTATGCAGCCTTTTGGGAGAATAAATGTCGAGATCCAAAAGGTGACAGTACCATTAATAACTGAAGATATCAGCTGGAGCCTCCCCGCAAAGGAAAGTGACTTGACAGCCCATGATCTGAATATGAGACGTAGCTTGACTAGTAGCGGCTCATATTCTGAGATTTTTAATTTTCTGCTCATTAACGGCAAGCCAAGGTACCTGATGGGAAGTGATCCTCGGGGGAAGCCGAAACACGCTATGTCTGTCACTTCATTTGTAGTCAGACCCGAGTGGAAGAGTTCAGTCTTAGCGGTATTAGTATGGAGGCCAGACCAGGAGGCAAAATGATCCAGGCACTCTATTATTCCGTGAAGAGAGTTGCAGCTTCCGTCAAAGAAAACCATAACATCATCCGCAAACATGAGGTGGGTGATCTTTAGCTGAGCGGTGCGGGGATGATACGAGATGAGATTTTCATCAAATCGACATTGGAGCAGACGTGAGAAAGCTTCCATCGCCAATACAAAGAGATAAGGAGACATCGGGTCACCTTGGCGGATTCCTTTAGAGCTCGTAAAATGACCAGATGAGACTCCATTCACAGATAGAGTAAAGGTGGGCGTAGTTATGCACTGAGAGATCCAATTTATAAATATTTCAGGGATGGAGAGAGCTCGGAGCGTACCCAAGATGAAATCCCAGTGAATGGAGTCAAAGGCTTTGCTCAAGTCCACCTTTAACATTGCTCTAGGCTGGTCGCTACTTGTGTTGTAGCCCTTGACAAGGTCAGTGGCAAGCAGGACGTTCTCCGCTAGCAGACGACCCGGGAGAAACGCAGACTGTGCTTGAGAGATAATCTGAGGCAAAACTTCCTTAAGTCTGGTAGCCAGCAACTTAGAAATTACCTTATATACTGTGTTGAGACAGCATATTGGCCGGAATTGCTTGACCATCGTAGCATTAACAAGCTTCGGGATCAGGACGATAGTTGTAGAATTCCACTGCTTCAAAAGAGAACCTGAGATGAAGAATTCCAGGACCGCATCTGTAACTTCCGCACCGACGACATTCCACAACGAGGTGAAAAATTCAGCACTGAAACCATCCGGGCCACTTGTTTTATTCCTGGGCAGAGAGAAGAAAGCGTTTCTGATTTCCTCCCTTGTAAACATCTTAGAGAAGTTTTCAGATTGACTTACGGTTCTTTCAGAAGTACTCAAAGATACTTACGGTTCTTTAATCGTATATGATTCTTTATTAGCTCGTTCCACAACAAGTACCAAACTTACGTATTGAATAATAACCTTAGAAAACACTTCTGTTACCCAATTATATAGTATACAAGGCACTTCGATCAGCTCACGTTTAAACACATTTCTGGTCTAGTGTATTCTATCTAACAATAAAAACGTTATTTATAAATAGTATTTTGAATATAAGTGCAAATGACACGAAAAGAAGCAAAAACCTAAATTTATACTATTAAAGCAGGATCCTATTGGATTTTTTACTAAAAATACATTTTCTTTATTAACATTGCATATTTTATTAAGGGCAATCAAGTAATATTAATAACACATTTATATTGGATCATTTATTTTGATCCAGCCCACTACCCACTTCAGATCTCTCTTGGGTCATTTGGGCCGATTAAGAAATCAGATCCAATTTTTATTTTTTTCTCCAAATTCAAATAATTTCTTTTCAATCATTCTTAATATTCTGTGTAGTAAACAAAATTAATCACTTAATTATTATATTTTTTTCTTAAATATAATTTAAACATTCCGAAAAATGATTTTTTCATTGAAAAGTATAAATATTTATTAAAAGTATATAAATTTTTTATTTAAAAAATTAACCACATAATAAAATTAATTTATCAGAGTTATACCAACTTAATTCATTAAAAATAAAGTATAATTTTCTAAACATCAATACTCATTAGACCTGGACGTTCGGGTACGGATCGGTTCTTTCGGGTATCAGGTTTTTTCGGGTTTTGAAATTAAATTCCATTCGGTATTATAGAATTTTTGATCGGGTTCGAATCGGATCTTTCCGGATCCGGGTGGGTTCGGTTCTCATGCATAAGAACCTGAAAAATAACCAAATAACCAAAGTATCTAAAACGGGTTCGGTTAGTTGTACTCAAAGTAACCAAAGTATCCGATTTGGTTCAAATTTTTGTATCCAAATTATTCAAAAATAACCAAAAATTATCCCTTCTATACAGTTTTTGGAGTAAACTTTTATCCAAACTATCATATTTTATCCAAAAATACTCAAAAGTACCAAAAATAACTACTATAGTTAACTTATATTATTAATTTAAAATATTAAAATAATTATAAATATAATTATAACATATATTTTTAGATATATGTTCATATTTCGGATATCTTAGGGTACTCATTCGGTTCTCGGTTCGGATCGGGTTCGGGACCAGTTTTTAAGATATAGCAATTTAAAACTCATTCGGATATTTACCCCGGGTCTGATCGGGTCCGGGATCTTGATTTTCGGGTCGGTTTCGGGTTGGTTCTTCGGATCCGGATATTGTGCTCAGGTCTATACTCATTTAAAATGAAATGCGACAAAGAAAGATAAAAAGTTTAAGTCTTTTATAAAAAAACAAATATATTAAAATATGACATTTACTAAATATTTGTCAATTTTTAAAAAAATAAGGAAAATAAACCCACGCTTTCAGTAAAAGGTTATTTGGAAAGTTCTAAACCAGAAAAGGGAACCGTAGAAATAGTCGGACAATGAATTTTGGTTAGTTGTACTCTTCATGGGTGTGATGGGTCTTTAAGAGTGTCTAGCGATGTACTTATCATATATCATGTGCAAATCTTCAAATAAAAATAAATGATCAGAAGTGTGATAACTTGTATAAGTGACACTGTAGAAATACAAACCGTTAAAAATGTATAATTCAGACAAAAGACGTCACAAATTTGAACCAAGCAGGCAAGTACTTATTAAATGTTAAAAAATATCATATTTGTGAACTTAATACCACTATTTGGTGCCCGATTTTAAAATCTCTCAAATGCATCCGGCTTAATAAATGTGTTATCTTGTTCTATCATTGCATTCTACTATTGTTTTGGGTTACGTTGCCAAATTTTCAATTATATCCTGATTTTTTGGCCTAATACAAGGTCTACTTAGATAAAATGTGTTTTTGGAGACAAACTTGGATATAGTGTCATTGGATGGGCTAAAATTGCTTTATTCGTTTAGCACCAATTTAAACATCTTCGTTGTAAATGATAAAATATAATAATATTGTTCCAACTCAACTTCATATTTTATAATAGAATAGTGAACAAATAAAAATAGATAATATTATATGTGAAGTAAATTATCTTGTAAAGTAAGATATAAAATTGGGCTGTAGTATTTCTCTAAAATAAAATAAAAGAAAAAATATTGCATAATTGTTTTAATCTAATTTTATACTTCATTTTATAATTGAGTAATGAACAAACAAAAAATAGATTATTCTATTTGTAAAGCAAACTCCATTATAAAATTAAGTTAAGTTGGAATATCTCTTATTCCATATCCTATTTTACTCAGTTTTAGAGAAAAAAATAGAATATGATTGGAAATGACCTTAAAATGCATTATGAAATATTATGTTTTGTAAAGCATAACATTTCATTAATATATACCTTTGTTAGCATGCTTTTTAAAAAACAATCTAGAAAGAGCATATTAAAATATATAATCGATTAAAAGTTTAAGAGAGATTAATTAGTCTCTAGAATTAAAGAATCAAAAGGAGAAATTAGCTTGACCTGCCACATTGTCCCCCCCTTCCAGAGAGGGAGAGGCTTATCGACCTAGACCTCTTTCATTGGTTGTATGACACGTCATCACCCTCGATGACAGAACATAAATACTCCTTTGTTTGCGTCTATTAATCTTTATTATTAAAAGAGAAATACACTTATAAAATGCTCCTGAGTTTTTAATATATTTACAATGGTATGTCACTGAACATTTAATTAATATTCCTTTATTAATGCTTGTCTTTTCAGTTATTTAATGTATGTTTTCTAAATTTTTTTTTGTCTTTTTCTGTTTAGTTAATGCATTTCCAAAATCAAATTCTATTTAATGTATGTTACCTTTTATGATTTTTGTCTTTTCTGTTTAATTAATACATTCCCAAAATCGAATTCGTAATAAATAAAAAGTTTGGCAACAATAATTAATAAACCTAACTTATATTATTTATTATTTTTTCCTATGTTTTATATATGTGTTTGTGTTTGCAAACAATTAATAAATATAGCTTTGAATGTTTAATGAAGAATATTATTTATAAATATGTAATTGTATTTTTATTATTTATTAGTAATAACTAAAAATACAGTCACATTAACTAATTAAATTTTTCAAAAAATTCTATACTTTTCAAAAAATTTGCTAACATGATTTAATATTTTCACAGTGCATGCACCTTCTCTATTTTGAAAAATATTGATACAACTATACAAACTGACTATTCTATGGAATAAATTGTCTATAATTTTTTTATTTTCTTACAAATGTTATAACTAATGTATCAATTTTTAATACTATACTAACTCATATTTGTATATGTTTTCTACTTTTGATTCAAAAATTATATTTTTAGGTATTTTATACATAAATCTAATTATACAAATGTTTGATTTGTTTGCATGATCTAATTTTACAAATGTTTGATTTGTTTATATGATGTCCAATAAATATTGGTCATGTAATTTACTGTAGAACGCAAAAAATTATTCGATGTAATTAAGTACATTGTTATTTTCAAATATGTTATATTAGTATACATATTGGAAACCATATATAATATTTAGTATAAACAAAAAATGAAAATTGACACCCTCAAGATCTAGTTGTATAGTTATATGTACTAACAAATCTAATTTTTTCTTTCTTTTTTGGTCAAAATATAAAGCTTCTTTCTATATGGTTTAGCTCCATTAATTGTCTACTTATAAATAAAGCTAATCTAACAACACAAATCTATGTCAAAACGGCTATTTAGCAGTTTTAAACATACAAATATAAATGTAAGAACCTCTCCCTTCCCTGCTCTTTCTTTTGTGCCATTATCACTTGGCGAATTACATGTTTTCGTTTCAAAATTTCAGTATCAACAGTTGTATTTATACTTTAACCATAACGATCTCTCCTCTGTTTTATAAGGTTTGATGGCTGGGAACTATCCATACTTCCATAATCCAATCCCTAGATTCCAAAATTACAACTTTGCGAGCAGCTCATCTCATCATCACCAACATCATGATGGTCTAGTGGTGGAACAAGAGGAAAACATGGTGATAAAAGAACAAGACAGGCTACTCCCGATAGCAAACGTAGGAAGGATCATGAAGAACATTCTCCCACCAAACGCAAAGATCTCTAAAGAAGCAAAAGAGACTATGCAAGAATGTGTCTCCGAGTTCATAAGCTTTGTCACTGGAGAAGCCTCTGATAAATGCCATAAGGAGAAGAGAAAGACAGTTAACGGTGACGATATCTGTTGGGCTATGGCAAATCTAGGGTTTGATGATTACGCTGAGCAGCTCAAAAAGTACTTAAATCGCTACCGAGTTATCGAAGGAGAGAGATCTAATCATCACGGCAAAGAAAGGAGCTAAAATCTTCAACGGATAATTAACTGTTTGATTTCCCTTTTATTTATACGCTCGTGTTTGTTCTCCGACCGGCTTCTTAACATCACCAAATACATGTGGTGATTTATTTATATATATCATATATAGTACTAGAGATATAAAGAAACATATATGATTATTTATGATATATGTATGTGGTTTGAGGCTGTGTAGAGATCTGTGCTAGTCGTTCTTCCTGAGTTTGTTAATTTTTATCGTTAAATTTAAGGGTGTTTTCGATTTTATTTTAGTTATCCATTCATATACATGCATGAAGTATGTATAGGACAAATTGCTGATTATTGTCTATATATTCAGAAACTGGGCATTGGTATATCTATATGTCCATGATATATGCAGATGATTCAGCGATGCATGAACCAGTATTAGGATTTAGTTAGGATGAGTTTTTCTGCTGTATAACTTGGCCTTCTTTTTTTTTCTTTCAAATGATTCAAGTATAGTAATTAATGTTGACTGATAAAAATAAATCTTCGCAGAACATCATTTGTGCCAGTCTTGGCATACCCTACTTGAATGGTTGTCTCTGTCATCTTCAAATTCAAACCGCCAATCATGAATGATGAAAGGTAGACCGATATACAATGCAAAAAAACAAGTTCGTAGGTTTGTTTATTTTGGAAAGTGAAGATATATAGCATGGGGTTCTGGCGTTCTGCTCTAGATTAAACCTACAGTTAGATTAAATCATATATCATATACACTTTCAACATAGTTTTGTACTTGTGGAATTTACATATATTTATATAAATCAATCAATTTTGTCGACGCAACTGGCTTGTTCAGTATATATAAAGTTTTCACTATTAGCAGTTGCACACAGATTTTCACATTAATCACCACTGAAATGTCATTCCCTACACTAAAGTTACATATTTTTGGTTGGATTTTCCGTAAAGTTTAGAACTCAATATATACATATACGCATATGTGCTTTTAGAATCCATGAGCAAAAATTTCATATATTGGAAGTGTTCTAAGACCATGTAAAATAAGAATTTCTTGCTATATCTCTCTCACACTTTTTATTTTTTCAGAAATCAAGAAAGAATTCTTTATTGGAGTTGCTCTAAATGAAGATGGTTAAATTATATATAAATATATACTCATGTCTGACTCATGCTATCGTGGTGAGGTTTTCCTTGCTTAGAGACCCTGGGGGTATGTGGCCGAGAACTGAAAGATCTCTTTCTTTCGCTGAGCTTGGTCATCGAGTTTTGATCGAGAGATGAATGTTTGTGTTTTAAGAAAACCTGAATGGTTGAATCAGGTATATTTTATAGACACTGGTGTATGGTGCATATATTGAATCAAAATACATTAATAAAAAAATTAGATGACGCTAATGCTAATATGCAATAAGCACATGATTTGGAAAGGTAGATGATGTGGTGCTCTTCATTTTGACATTTGATATAAATGTATTGGTGTTGAAAACATGGGTGTGATAATAAAAGACCTTAGTAGAATCATTGTGAATGCAGTTACAAGGAGCTTCTTTCAGAACAAGACTGAATCAAATATTATTAACTTTAGTGGCTTGGGTTTCTTGACAATCAGGACGGTACAATGAGCATGATGAGAAGGATAGTAGCCCACACTCCAGCAAGGTAAGATGCAAAACTGATACAGCGACAAGTACTCAGTCCGAGGGAAGTCGAACATCAGTCCTCATAAATAGAAACCTTGCGCAAGAAACACTAGTTTGTTGTTAATAGGGGACTCAGTTCTATTCCCTGGCTTCTTAATTACAGGTACACTTTATTGCAAACTTTGGTAACCTTTTTCGAGAATAGATGGGAGAGTACTGCACTCTTTTCTTTTTTTTTGACTTTTGTGGACATTCTTTAGGTGATCAACGTGGGAACCTGATCAGTTCGCAAAATAGGTTGCCTTGGAGATTGCTATGAAAAAACTATATATTGCCACTCACATAGAAACTCTAAGGTACTTCTTTCGCTCACTCCTGTTCTCTGTGCGTCTTTTTACAGCAAAGAAAACAGCTCATTAGAGAATGTTGTCTCTTACACTCTTGTTATTTTAAGGAAAAGGCAAATTCTTTAAATGAAATACTGAAAGAAGACTGAAATAACAGTTGCAATTAAAAAAATAAAGGGGGGAAAACAAAGAAAAACAGAGAGTACATATGTAAAAAAAGGGAATTGGAATTATTTTGGATTCTTCAGTACTCACTAATGGGCTCGACAGTGATCTTGTTCCAAAATATCAGAGATCTTCTCGATAGGAATCATCGGTAGATACTCGGCGACGTAGTAGTCTCTGTCTCCGACGTAACGAACCGCGTCGTTATACTTGTCCGACCAGTAAAACGCCGTGGGTATCACTAACTGCGCAACTTGGGGAAATAAAGGCACTCTGTTCAACAACCGCCACACCGTTGCTGCGTAATACTCCGCGACTGGCTCGTACTTGTCGCAAACGCTCCTGGCGATGCTCTTGGTCGTGTCGAGGACGCCGGCGCGTTGCACCTCGGTGGCCACGGTGAGTGCTTGGCTAGAAGCTTGCTTCACCAAAGAGGGAACGTATGTTTCCACATCGTACAACACGTCGTCCACCTTCGGAAAGCATCATGTGTTACCCATCCATTGGTGGCCGAACGGAGCAATGTTTTAAAAAATACTTTTTTTTTTTACCTTGCGGTCGACGAATAAGAGAAGCTTGAAAGGAACGTCATTGAACTTGTCGTATAACGGCGAAAGCACCATTTCAACGGTGGCTTCGATGTTCTCGACACCGAGTTTGAGAGGACCAGCGTTGTCCTTAGCCAACTCGTAGAGCGTCGACAAACAGAGAGCCAAGTAAGTGGCCGCGGTTCTGACGAAACCCAAGTGCTCGAGCTCTTCTCTCCCATCGTCCTCTTCCACAATCAACGAAGAAGACGATGGAGGCACTTCCTCTTCGACTACAATCTCATCTTCAGCCATTATCAAATCTTATTGGAGTCGTTGCATACGAATTTACTCTTTTAAATAGAGGACTGATGAATACATGATCTGTTTTAGTAGACGACGACAAGGATGATTGAAAGAGAGAAGAGGTAGATCGCTAGGACACGTGGGATGATGCTAATGGACCGCTCTCAGTCTCAGCACGTGTCAGGGCATGGGTCGAGACTGTTGCAAGATTAGGCACTGCCATTCCGTCTGGCACGAGACTCGAGGGAAAATGCAAAAATTATGTATTCCTTTTCCATCACGTCTTCAAGCATATTGGGCCTACTTTATACCGTTATTTTCACTTTGGAAAGCCCAAATAAATCAGTTGGGGGGGTGGTAAAAGTCCGAGTGAAGGGCCTATAAGTCTACAGTAATCAGGCCCCAAAACTTAAAAGAGTCTGTTAGAAATAGTCGTCTGTTACGCGGGGGATACTTTGGTTTGCAACAGAGAGACTGGGTGCGATCAGAAAGACGGCGAAAATGGAGGAAAGCAGCTCAAGAGGAGCTTCTGATTATGTAGGCGATCTGTTAAAAAGACCTAAAATTCCATTCGCATTGGCCTTAATCGTCGCTGATGCAATCCTCGTCACACTTATCATCGCCTATGTTCCTTGTTAGAAGATCTACTTTTTTTTTTCTTTTTCTTTTTGATTGATTCCGAAACGGTAAGCTCTCACTCGTTTTTTTTATGTTGGTTGTTAAAACAGACACGAAGATCGATTGGGATGCTTACATGGCACAGGTAAGTGGATTTCTAGGGGGAGAGAGAGAGTATGGGAGGTTGAAAGGCGACACAGGGCCCTTGGTTTATCCGGCTGGTTTCCTCTATGTTTACTCTGCTGTTCAGACTCTGACTGGTGGACAAGTCTTTCCTGCTCAGGTCCCTCTTCCTATCGGAATGTATTTTTGACCATTTGAATAGTTTAAAATGTTTGTCTGTCTGTCTGCAGATTCTTTTTGGTGTTCTCTACATTGTCAATCTGGCTATCGTCTTGTTCATCTATCTCAAGACTGATGTGGTATTAAGTATCTCTTTCTTTAATGATAAAGGAGTTAGTTAAATACATAATGATATTTGTCTCTCTCCTTACTCACTCACTCACTCAGGTGCCATGGTGGGCGCTAACTCTACTCTGTTTATCCAAGCGAATCCATTCCATCTTTGTTCTCCGTCTCTTTAATGACTGTTTTGCCATGACTCTCCTTCATTCCTCCATCGCTTTCTTCCTCTCTCGTCAATGCCATCTCGGCATGCTTCTTTTCAGGCACCCCTCCCTCTCCTTTATATGTTTTTCCATTCCTATCCTTGTCACTCACTTCCTTACCTTCTTGTTTTCAGTGGAGCTGTCTCTATTAAGATGAATGTGCTTCTCTATGCTCCCCCTTTGTTACTTCTGCTTCTAAAGGTATCTCCGAGTATGTGATTTTGTTTCTTTTCTTTATTATTCTTTGATTCCTTCATTTCTCAAGTTTTGCTATTCACAGTCCATGAATATTATTGGAGTCGTATCTGCTTTAGCTACTGCAGCTCTTCTTCAGGTTTCACCTTATTTCTCTTTCATTTCCCTTTTATTCTTTCACCTAATTGTTCTTTTCCTATCTTCTTAACTCTTTGTATCTATCTATTGTAAATAGGTGAGTTGCCGTTTCCAGCTAATTATGTATTTTTGATAATGCACCGACTACCATTCAACTGGTCAGTGAATGGCTTTACAGATACTCGTCGGATTGCCCTTCCTGATTACATATCCCATCTCATACCTTTCCAACGCCTTTGATCTTGGACGTGTTTTTATCCACTTTTGGTATTCTTCTCCCCACCTTCCCTCTAAATCTAACTATGTTGCTAATCGGATCTGAATATAACTTGTACTCTCATTTGTGCTATCAAACAGGTCTGTTAACTTCAAGTTTGTTCCGGAACGAGTTTTTGTGTCCAAAGAATTTGCAGTCTGCTTGTTGATTGCTCACCTATGTCTTCTTGCCGCGTTTGCAAATTATAAATGGTGCAAGTAAGTAGAATCACTCTTTTGACTAGCTCTAAAAGGTCATCTTTCTAATAACGAATTAACTCTGATGCCTTTCCTAGGCATGAAGGTGGGATTATAGGCTTCATGCGTTCTAGGCGTTTCTTCTTGACGCTTCCTTCTTCACTCTCGTTCAGTGATTTGTCAACTTCAGGAATTCTTGCGAAAGAACGTAAGCAATGACTTTATTTTTTAGCATTATATCCATCTTTGCCCTTCCTCACATGCTTTCCACTGGATTAACAGATATTGTCACGACCATGTTTGTTGGGAATTTCGTTGGCGTTGTTTGTGCTCGTTCTCTGCATTACCAATTCTATTCATGGTAACAGAGAGAAAAACAGTTTACTGTCTTATTATTGTTTGTTGACATTTCTGCTGAATCCTGACCTTAAAAACCCAATACTCGTATGATCATATTCATAACAGGTACTTTTATTCGCTACCATATCTGCTATGGAGAACTTCGTTTCCTACTTGGCTGCGGTAAATCACTCTCTGCATTATTGTTACCTGTAAACACACAGTTAATAACAAAAATAATTAAACACTAGTAACCCGTCTTCATGATTTTTTTGTTTGACTGAAAAGCTTGATATTGTTCCTGGGCATCGAGCTTTGCTGGAACGTCTATCCATCAACAGCAGTCTCATCAGCTTTGTTACTGTGTCTACACTTGACCCTCCTATTTGGTCTCTGGTTTGCTCCTTCAGATTATCCTTACTTACTCAAACAAGATCAAAGACACAAAAAGCACAAGTGAACCTTTGATATTAGCTAAAAAATTTACAGTTATATGTATGGGTTTAGCTAATCATATGGTGGTTTATATTAAAAAAATTTCTGTTTCTGTCCAAATATACATGTGTTATTTCGTCCTTGAATTAAACGTTTATCAGTTAAGGTTTCTCTCTTTGCTACTACTTTGTTTATTTATCTGTTTGCGTTCGAGAAGGATGGAAACAAACAATTTCACTTCTTTTGGTTCAGAAGCTATTTGCTGTCCTCGCTAATGGTTCGGAAGTAATGTCCTCAAGGAAAGAAATAAATTAGTATATTTCATAATCTCTCATCTCAGGAACAATTTGATTTGGTCTTCCCAAATGGCATCCTGTACTAAAAGAATAGCTTCGTTTTTTGAAGGGCTGGTGCTTCATTATCGTTTTATGCTCTTAAACTGGGTTCTTAATCAGCTCTTTTCTTGATTTGATGCGCTGTAGAATATGTGCTTCTTTACGAATAACCTGTCTCATTGCAACTGCTAGTTCTTCTTCAACAGATGGTAACTTATGGATTAGACTTTTCATTCTTGTTCTGTTCCTTTCTTCAATCCGTGGTAAAATCTCTTTTCTTTCTTTTCCTGTTTTTTAACTTTGCATTTTGATCATGTAGCATATTACCTAGTTATGATCAAGACAAGTCAAATCCGATACTGGAGTTGGTTCAAGCTAAATCTCAGTAAGGACTCCAGGTCATTCTGTTATCCCCTTCATGATTCCTTCCGACTAATATAACCACGTAGGGTTTACTATTCTTTTATTCTCGAGTGCAATGTTTCTGTTTACTTATTATACATCTACTCATGTGTAACCAAGAAAATCCAATGAATAATGAATACTATTGTCCTTGTTCACTTCCAGCTGATTCATCTAATTGTTCTCTTGTTATTACTTATATATTGGAGTGATCAGTTCTGAAAAAAAGAAGTAAAAAAGACTTTTGGATACAACAACTGTTTCCTTAACCTCCACAGTGATTAGGACATGATGAGTTTAGGATTTTCGTCGTGTTCTTGGTTTACATTAGTCACTGTCTGTCCTTGTGTACTGTTGATCATTGCCTAAAGAAAGTAAACACTGAGTTTTTCAGTCGTAGAAACCCTTTCTTGGTCTCGTGCTGTTTCTGTTAAATATTGATAGAAACTCAAAACTCTCGCTGTTAAAGCATTGGTTGATGAATGCTCGACTCCAGAAGAAGGAAGACGTGAGCTTATTTAAATTAAATTTTACTTAACTTTGTCGACCTATTTTTGTTTTGTACTTATTTTTGTTGCTTACCATGACTCCATGAGTCATCTTCATTTATTTTTCTTTCTCTTAATAAATAAGATAAGACTCGATGGTTACACGGTCCTGATACATGTAATACGGCATCCATTGAATCTAAGTTTTTTTTGTCCTCTCATGAGAAATTAGTAGGAAATGCTTACTCTTGAAATTGTTCATAGCCACCTTTCAAATTTGCCTAAGATTGACAACTTCTTCTTAAAGCTGATAACATCTTGTCTGTTGCTTTTTTGTTGATCATAGATTCCACTAACACAAAGATGCAAAGAAAAGGTGAAAGGTTTTTAACTTTTTTGCAACTTGCACTGGAATAATAAATATTTCACTTATAGAGTCCAAAGTTTGATTGTGACATTGGAACAGTCATGTATTTTCTTAGACATAGGGTTCACCAGGGCTCTACAATATTGTTTCTTGCACTTGCATGGTTCAAATTTAAAAATATAGAGAGGGAAAAAGATATACGTTTTATTGATTTTGTGCTGTTTATCCTCCTCAGCATTAAACAAGGAAGAGATCCTGCTTGTGGATAAGGCTGTGACCCATTAGTATCTGAGTTTAAAGAATTTTAGATATATCTCTTTTGTTTTTTATGGGAATAGTGAGAAGTGAATCACTATGCATGGATTACTCGCAAAAGGGTTAATAGTGCAATACATTATATATGCTAAACTGAGTCACCAAAATGTCAGAGAGATCCAAGTTTAGCTTTTTGTATGCTTTGTTTGTCACTAACCTTTCTGCATATGGAAAAAGAATCCACCCCCAACAGCCTCCACAATGTCGGGTTAGAGTTGTTCCTCTTGAGGGACAGAGCAGCGTCAGCAATTGTTTAGTTAGTGGTGGACTTTCCGCTAAATTTATCAGATGCGGCGAGCACCAAACGCATCATGTTCTAAAGCTTGATGATCATAAAAAATTGTGGTCCCCTTCTGGGATTTCCTGATAAAAAAAAAAGGATGGTTGAGATTGATTTACTTATTCTCATGCTGAACAGTTTCTTCATTTACTGAGAAATGTTAATGAATCTTATTTGGTAGCTGTAACATGACTCAGGCTGATCACATTCATAGCCATTAAGGTCCATGTTTGTGGTGTTAATCACCAGAAGAGGTGTTATGTGACACAAAGTCAACTTAAAACTGATATGCTAGATTTGGTTCAAAGTAAAAGTAGAGGGAAGCTATGTGTCGACGCAATATTGTTTTGTCAGTGTCTAAGTACATTTTTTTTCTTATACGTATTGTCCTTGAAGCTGAGCTTGCATTATTGATGATATCAGCACTGATCTTTTTTTTTCTAGTTTCCTTTAACTGATATATTTCAAGGACAAAGCTAATATCCATTTCTGGGTATGTAAATATGGCTAACCCATTATAAATACACCTTCTTGTTATGAGTCCTGAGGCATTCATCACATCCCTTCTTCTTCATCTTTTTTCTTCTTCTTCTTTTAGTGTTGTCTTTGGTTTAAGCTAAAGAAATGGATCGACTGAAGTTTGATTACAACCACAAGGGTGACAATGCATTAAAAGAACTCGAGAGGATCACCTCCAAGGCTGCTGAAGTTCAAGATAAGATTTTATGTGGTATCTTAGAACGGAACAAGGACACACAGTACTTGAGCAAGTACATGAAAGGCTCTAAGGACGTCCTGGAGTTTAAACGCTCTGTGCCAATCATCACGTACAAAGATGTCTGTCCTTACATTCAGAGAATTGCAAAGGGAGAAGACTCTTCTCTTATTACTGGTCATCCTATCACTGAGATACTATGCAGGTCGATTTCTATTTCTAGCCTGAATCTTACTTAGTAACTGCTTCCCCTTCCTTTGTGTTTGATTATAAACTTGTGTATAGCTAAATAAATGTATCTGCTTGCTTTTGCTTGCATGTTGCAGCTCAGGAACTTCTGGTGGAGAGCCGAAGCTAATGCCAACCATTTCCGAAGATCTTGATCGGCGCACCTTTGTCTACAATCTTATAACTCCAATCCTGAACAAGTTAGTACAATGTTTGCTGTTAATATTCAGCCCTGATATACTTTAACATCCTCCTCGGTGCTCTTTTAAGAGTAATGATTAGTGAAGAAAGAGTTACATCTTACGTGCACATGAATATTTACTTGATAAAAAGAAAAAACAAAGTGGCTGATCTCATATTCCATAAAAGAACCACTATGACTGTTCCTGTGGTTGTAGGATAGTGGATATGTCTCAAAATCTGACCTATGGAAGTGGGAAGTACACATCACATCAAATTCCTGATCGATGTTATTATCCACTGGAAATATTTAATTAAAAATAAAAAGGAAAAAACTTTAAAAAGGTTAACGATAGGCTTCAATGTGAATATTGTTTCATTATAATTGTAGGCACTTACATTTGGAATCTAGATACACATACATAGAGGTACCGGCCGTGGTACCAATAAATCGTCATAGTAGGTTGCTCAATGCTCACTAAGGAAGTTTCCTTTCTGCTTTAAGTTTTTGTGTTTGCTTTTTGTGGAAATTTAGTGGTATCATATCATGTCATGTACTATAAAGTTTGCATCCACACGCCGTTTTGATGTCCCCACCCAAAGATTCTCTGAGAATTTTGAACAGCACTCACTAAACCTCAAGAATCTTTTCATATCCACTACTGATGTTTTATTTTTCTTTTTCTTTTACCTCTTTTACCATCATCATCTCTCTTTGCTACTCTGTTTTTTGACTGAGATTTATTAATATTTATTATGTATTTACTGACAGGTATCTAGAAGGACTTGACAAAGGAAAAACAATGTACCTAAATTTCGTCAAAACTGAAACATCAACTCCTTGTGGTTTACCAATCCGATCTGTCCTCACTAGCTACTACAAGAGTAAACATTTCCAGTGCCGACCTTATGATCCATTCAACGACTTAACCAGTCCCATCCAAACCATCCTTTGTGAAGACAGCAACCAAAGCATGTACTGTCAGTTGCTTGCCGCTCTTATTCACCGTCACAAAGTCATGCGTCTAGGAGCTGTCTTTGCTTCTGCGTTTCTCCGTGCAATCTCTTATCTCGAGCGAAAATGGAGCCAGCTCTGCCAAGATATCCGAACCGGTCATCTCAGTCCCATGATCACCGATCCAGGATGCCAGATGGCGATGGCTTCCCTTTTAGCGACGCCAAATCCTGGCTTAGCTGACGAGATTGAAGATATCTGTGGACGCTCGTCATGGAAAGGGATTCTGTGTCAGCTCTGGCCTCAAGCAAAGTTCATTGAAGCAGTAGTGACAGGGTCAATGGCTCAATACATACCAGCTCTTGAGTTCTTTAGCCAAGGCAAGATTCCGTTGGTTTGTCCAATGTATGCTTCCTCCGAGACTTACTTTGGGGTCAACGTGAAACCACTCTCGAAACCATCTGACGTCGTTTTCACTCTATTGCCTAACATGTGCTACTTCGAGTTTATTCCTCTCGGCAAAAACGGGACTCTCTCTTTTGACGTAGAGGACGACGAAGAAGAAGTCCCCTGTGATAAAGTCGTTGACTTGGTCGACGTCAAACTCGGACGCTACTATGAGCTGGTCGTCACAACTTTCGCAGGTAAAGAAGACATTGGTTACATTGTATTCTCTTTTTAAGACAGCTCTGACTCTTGCATTGAAACAGGATTGTACCGTTACAGAATCGGCGATGTTCTCCAAGTGGCGGGGTTCTACAACAAAGCACCACAGTTCAGGTTTATCTGCAGGAGAAACGTGGTTCTAAGCGTCGACTTAGACAAAACAAACGAGGAAGATCTTCACAGGAGCATCACGCTGGCCAAGAAGAAGCTTGAAAACAAGGCATTCCTCGCGGAGTACACGAGCTACGCGGATACTTCATCAGTTCCAGGTCACTACGTGCTCTTCTGGGAGATCCAGTGGCTCGAACCCGATGGTGATGATCATCAACAAAAGCTGATGATGGAAGAGTGTTGCATTGCGGTTGAGGAAGAGCTTGATTACATATACAGGCAATGCAGGAAGAGAGATAGATCGGTGGGGCCTTTAGAGATAAGAGTGGTGAAGGCAGGAACGTTCGAGAAACTGATGGATATGATAATAAGCCAAGGAGGGTCGCTTAATCAGTACAAAACGCCGAGATGTGTTAAGTCCAACAGTGCTATGCTCAAGCTCTTGGACGGCCACGTGATCGGTTCCTTCTTTAGCCCTCGTGATCCAACCTGGTCCCCTTGATTTAAAACATGTTATATTGATCGTAGAGAGACTACAATTTGCTAGTAATCAGTAGTCTATAATAGCCAATGGGATCCTATTTGCTGCAATACTAGTAGAACTATAGCAGGCGCGCGTGTGAGTGCACTTGTTTTTATTGATAAGAAATGTTATAGGAAACTTTGATATATGATGATTACCATTCACGACTTAAAATATACGATGGAGAAAACTTTTTTTTTCTTTTTTTTCGAATAAGCATATTTAGATCGTGCTATTGAACAAACTGATTTGTTCAAAACAAAACAGGAATGATTTGCTTTCATTGTCATACTTTTTTTTGTCACGATCTTAATTTCATTGTCATACATTTGTGTTAAAATGTAGTAAATATTATTAATATTTTTTTATTTTCATCTTATGAATTTATAATAATTATTTTAATAGTTAAATAAAATAGAAAAATATTCTATTTAAAAATTAAAAGTATTCTTTTTAATAAATTCAATTTTTAATCATATAAAAATGAATTGACAAAATGTTGTAAAAAATAAATATAGTTTAAGTTTTATGGTAAAAATTGAATAAACCAAAAAATCAACAGTAAATAAATCGAACTAAATCAAAATAAATATAGTTTTTATATGGTATCATATTTTTATAAATCAAAATACTAAAAAGTTGAACCAAGATCGGACCACACACTCGCATAAAAAACTTTAGATATATAATTTTTAACTCCATGCAAAGCGTGGATCTTAAACTATATAGAAGACTTTTTTAAAAAAGTCATCATCCTTTGGAGTCCAACCTCAAGCCCTCTTGAAACAAAAGCTATAGGCTACATGTGAGTGAGGTAAAGCTCTTGGCATATACTAAAGTAACCATGTGCGCCTGTTTCCAGACTCGGAACGTTCTTGATTGCTTGCAACTGCACCAACTCTCCATCTCAACCTTCATTAGTTATGATCTCATCCAAGAATTGTAATGCCAGTTTCATTCATGTGGCTGATACTTTTTTTAAGTTCTCACATGGCTTTTGAGGAAGTGTTGTCTCATTGAGCAATTGAAGTGTGTTTCCTGGCCCAAACATTTAACACAAGAGCCCAATTAGTTTGGATTAAAAGAAAAAGAAAAAAAAATGAAGATCCATCTGTTGTTAGCTACAAAGTTAATTACATCATCCACTTTGTTGCCGGTGGTCCGTCTTCATGCTCTGTCGGCACTATATCTTATCAGGATCATGGATAAATGCCATGTTATCTGTAAACATGGCTTCTAACAGACAGAATATGCAAATATGGCTTCTAAACATTGTCTGTGTTCAAGATTAATCAGAAAAAAGACATGAAGCGCATCTGGTGTAGTGGTATCATAGTACCCTCCCACGGTACTGACCAGGGTTCGATTCCCTGGATGCGCATAATTTTTTTATTTTTTTCTCCAACAGTGATCCGGTTTGGTTTGCATAAACTTTTGGGTTTGGTTAATGATTAGTAGTTCCAAAAAAATCTTTCAAGTTTGCAGCAGAAAACCTGTGAAACTGTAGGTGAAAAATTAATGTCCATTCACAAAATAAAGGCTTATCCAGATGTAATGAAAAGAATCTTTGGACCAAGACTGCCAGTTTTCTCGAAGGAAGAATCAGAACAAGTGAAAGGCTCATCTGACTTTGTAGGAATCATTCACTATCTTGCTGCTTCTGTCTCAAAATCCGAAACTTCTCTTCTTCCAGGGGACTCCGATTTCTTCTGAGACATGGACGTTTAATTCTTTGACTTGTGTGAATCATAACTAAAATAACTCTTTGCTCTATTTTTTCTTTTGTTATCTCCACCGATGTTTCTTGTGTTTATGCTGATCATCATCTTATCTTCTTCTTTGTTTTACTGCTTTGGGAAGGGCAGACTTCGGGAATTTCTCAGCTTTCCAGGTAAAGAGTATGTAAAAATCCTTACTATACAGCTTCATGTTTTCCCATCTCAATCCATCCCTTCTTAGTTGCTTTTTGTTTTCGTTTGGACAAAAGTATGATGTTGCCCCATGGGCTATGGAAGGTCTCCTAGAGTACATAAAACAGAGTTATGCCAATCCTCCTGTCTACATTCTTGAGAATGGTCTCTCTCTCTCTTCCTCTCTTTCTCTCTTGTTTTTGTCTGAGTGAGTCTGCTCAATTCCCTTGCCCATGCAAACGAACACGTAAACCAATGAAGCAAGACTTGCAGCTGCAAGAGAAGAACACACCAAGGATTGAGTTCTTACATGTTTACATTGGTGCTGTTCTTAAAGCCGTTAGGTAAGTAGAGTGTTTCTTTACTGGATCTTCCCTTCTCTGTTCTCCTGTCAGTGGTCATAAATAATTAAAAAAAAAAAAACAAAGACACTTTCTACATGCAGGAATGGATCAGATACGAGAGGCTACTTAGTTTTGGATTGTACTCTGCTGATTTCAGCGATCCTCAACTCATCGCAAGAGATCATCCAAACTCTCTGCTCATTGGTACTCTGCTTTCCTCAAGGGCAGTACCACCTTTCTTGGTTCCCAAGGCATCACGAAATTGCAGAGCAACTTATCTTCCTTATACTACTAGTCTTTTTGTTGCATTTATATGGTTAAAGTCCGATAATTGAATATGATAACGCTTATTGTTTAGCTACATGATCTCCGTTGTTTTTATTGCACAACAAACACATAACACAAAAAAAAAAAAAAAAAAAAAGAGAGTAAGAGGTACATAACCTAATAATAATGATAATTAAGCAACAAGGAACAAATCATTTATGTCAAACCACAGGAAAATATCTCAGAGATGTAAGAAAGGCACCATGTCACTTCTTCTGGAGGTTAAGAACCTTAACCCAAGCAGGCCTTGCAGTTATCTTCTTGATCCACTCGCTAACCTTAGGGCGAGACTCAAAGAGCTTCTTGGATTCGGTGCCCATCAAGTAATAGATGATTGGGAGGTGGTGGAGATCAGCCAGAGTGAAGCAATCACCAGCCAAGAAGGGGGATTTGGAGAGCCTGGCCTCGTAGATATCCAAGACCTTGACCAACTTAGCTTCGAGCTCTTCCGCAGCGGCTGGATCAGTGGTCATGCCAAGCATGCCTTTGAAGACACGCTCGTAGGCTAACTTAGAGGCGATAGGGTCAAACTGTTGACCTTCAACTTGAAGCCACACCTTTGTGATGGCCTTCAGTTTCTTGCAGCCTTGGCAGAGAAGCTTCTCGCCTTTGTCGCTGTACTCCTCTGCTATGTACTCTGTGATGGCTCTTGACTCTGAAAAAAAAAAACAAAATGAATTCATGTGTGACATTGATACTTGACTAACACGTAATGAAAACAAATATATACATTAAAAGAAAGAACTAACCGAAAAGCGTCAAATCACCGTCTAGGAGAGCAGGGATTTGACCGAAGGGCTAAAAAAAAGAGCAGAGTAGAATGGTCAGATATGTGATGATGAAAAGAAAACCAAACCAAACCAAAGCTGTGTAGAGACGAGAGTTATTACGTTGAGAGAAATGAGAGGCTCCTGCTTGTGAGCACCGCCTTTCATGTCGACGGGGACTAACTCGAAATCGAGACCCTTCTCGTAAAGAGTAGCGAGAACGCGCATTGTGGTCGTGGATATGGGAACTCCGTGAACTTTGATGCCGGCCATTCTTGATTTGAAAGACAAAGTGAAGGGATGATGAATGTTTTGTGTGTTTTATAGGAGAAAGAAGGCAATGGAAGAAGAAGTCGTTGTTGCCATTTTTTTCTTTGCACAAACTTCTCACCACCACGTCTCCTCCCGTTTTCTCTCCCTCTCTCTCTCTATTTCTTTGTAACCTAACTATTAGTATCGCTAATTAAAGCGTCAGTCAGATGTTTCTCATCCCATATTCTGTTTTTATATATCCTTTGTTGAACTCGTTTTTTTTTATATTGCTACAAATTCGAATATGAAAACTATACATATAGAAAATGATGCCATGTGTTCAATATTACATGCATGGTATCAGTCCACCAAGTTTGTTTAAAGATGGTAACGTTTTAAATTGATTTATATCCGAATTTATCAGTCAACAATGATAAAAAGGATAATATCCAAATCACAAAACAACAAGTGTAGGGTAGGTATATTTGGGGTACGTAAATCAAATATGTGGTGGAGGCAGGAATATGTTGGGTATAGTAATTAATAATGTTCAATAAAGTAACGAGGACCACCCACGTAATCAAAAAGTATCGCATTCATTCCTCTTCCAGTTGTACTTGTATACGAACTCCTCCTCATTTTTAATTTAACGTGATCTTTCTCTCTTTCTCTGCTACAATTTGGAAACTTCTAGCTAATTAAGGCTTCTTCTTTAATTTGAAAGCAAGACCACATTTTTAATTTCTTCATATGGATACCGGAGAGGAGAAACCTGTTGTGGTCGTCGGTATCGACGAAAGCGAGCAGAGCACTTACGCCTTGGAGTGGGCCCTCGATCGTTTCTTCGTTCCCTTCTCTCCTAATTTTCCCTTTAAGCTCTTCATCGTCCATGCCAAACCTAACGCCGTCTCTGCCGTTGGTCTCGCTGGTCCCGGTACCCTCTTTGATTGACTAGCTCGTGTAGTGTATTCTAGCTAGTGTTCTCTGTTTCAGGTAGATATATATCATTTGGGGTTTTTTTTTTTTTTTTCTTCCTGTAGGAACTGCGGAGGTTGTGCCTTATGTTGATTCCAATTTGAAGCATATGGCTGCTAGGGTTATCGAGATGGCCAAAGGAATCTGTCAGAGCAAATCTGTACGTATTCACTTTTCATCACTTCTTCGACTAATAGTTCATAAATGATAATTATAAGAGAGCTTACAAGATGATGTTATTTTTCCTTGAATAAATTCATCATGTACTATTGGACTGTTTGATGAGCTACATCATTCAAGCTAAAGATGCTGGCTAGTTTTTTCCACCTTAATTTTATGATATTTATATCTATTTTTTTTGGTTACGTCTATCTTCTTCTCAGTCACTAATTCTATAAGTTTGTGCCGTGTAGGTTCATGGCGCTAAATTTGAAGTTTTTGAAGGTGATGCAAGAAGTATCCTGTGCGATGTTGTGGATAAACACCATGCTTCTCTTCTTGTCGTGGGAAGCCACGGTTATGGAGCTATCAAGAGGTGATAATTATTTTTAAAAAAAAGAACGATAAATCTCTTAACAATATTTCAAACATATACTAGTTTTCCCCGGTTTCCTGACAATCATCACTTGTGGGGATTATGATTACAGGGCGGTTCTGGGGAGCGTGAGCGACTACTGTGCGCATCATGCTCATTGCTCGGTGATGATCGTGAAGAAGCCAAAGATAAAGGGCTGATGATCACCTAACAACCCAAGCTGTTTATCTCAGTCAAATTAAGCTAAGGTCTCATCTGCATAGTCAAATAAAATGTGAAACGATCCAAAGACAAAATCATGTATCATTTATATATCATCTTCTACATTTTGTACGTATGTGCGTGACATCAAATATTTGTGTGTAAAATTGTTTTATTGCATGGCATGTACTCTTGAATCCATTAAACTATTTTTCTTTTAAAAAAATTATATAATACAACTGTGGTTATCTGCTTACCTTACAAAACTTAGACAAATAAAAACTTACAAAAATCATCTCATATGAGAGAGAGAGAGAAAAGACTGTTGTTGGCTAATGATTCGGGACTTTGGATATATCCGAATAGAAAAACTATATAATAAAATAAAAACTATACAGAGTCCAAGAAATAAAAAAGAAAAGAAAAGGAGAAATGTTGAGTCCAATGTCATTGTCTGGTTTTCAACAAGGGAGGGAAGGATAGACATACATATGTAAAGGAGATTATTACCGCATCGGCTTTCGAAAAGGCAGACCAATTCGGAGAGAGAGAGAGAGAGAGAGAGCGACGGAGATGGTTTTTGTTTGACATTTTTCGAAAACCGAGATTATTATTTGTTGTTGTGTGTTCCCTCCGATCGAGACTAGGCTAGGTGGAGATAGAGATGGCCGGAGCTAATGATGATGATGATGATCGTAACAACCAATCGACGGCACATGTCCGTGGAAAACGCGGGAACAAGGAGGAGGAGGATTCTTCTACTCTTGTTGAAATCTCGTGCTCGATATGCCTCGAGTTGGTGATCGACGACGGTTCCAGATCCATGGCTAAGCTCCAATGTGGTCACCAATTCCATTTGGGTATTTCCGACCAATCTAACTTGTTTGATCCTCTTTCTGCTTTATATTTGGATTCCCCGGATCCAATTCAATTTCATCATCTTATCTTAGTAGACCGACCATTTATTCAAAACGTAATTTTTTTTTTGTATTTTCTAATGGTAGATTTGAAGTACAAATGGATGTGAGATTTCCTTGTGAACACTACTACTACTAGCATATGTATGACTTATATATATATATATTAGCTAAAGCTTAAATCGCACTTGTATGAGGATGAAGTTACAATCTCTAACAAATGTGGCTACCATCTTTGTGGTGTTTTCTCTTGCTAACATACATATACGTATGGCTTTTACACCCTTCAGCTGCCTTTTGTTTTGGGTGTTTCTAATTGCAGACTGCATCGGATCCGCTTTCAACATGAAAGGAACCATGCAATGCCCTAACTGTCGTAATGTTGAAAAGGGTCAGTGGCTATTTGCCAATGCTTCTTCTACTCGTCTCTTTCCTGAGTTTGTCATGGAAGATTGGATCCCTGATGAAGATTTGTATGCTTTAAGCTACCCTGAAATGGTATATAACCCTCACTTCTTTTTTTTTTGTTTGTTTTCTTTTCCTGTACATGGAAACTGTGCTTTTTTCTTTAATCATCGCTAGTTTTTCCTCAAAATTTGCAGCAATATCGGGTCCATTGGTGCCCCTTTGGTGAGCTCTCTCAAGCTGCTTCATTCGAGTAAGCCTCCCTTTACCATTTTCATCTCTCTTTTTGCTACTGACAGAGAGAATGCTCATCCTTTTTGCTCCTATTCTTTGCTGTATGTTGCAGTGAACTGGAACCTTCAGCCACTACATGTAAGTTAGTTAGACGCTGTTGATCGATTGTTCTATATAATACCGAATCATTTCGTTTTGGCTTGATGATTTGAGTGACATTTCTCTTCTCTCCTATTCTTTAGATCATAATGAGTTCCATGGGCCCCATGCCATTGCTATGAACCATTCATATCCTGCATACGTTGCACCAGGCCCAGCCTCCACTCCAAGAACTAGGGATAACAGCAACAACGCAGATGACCATCCCTGGAACAGCCACTCTACTGACCACTTTCACCAGCTCTCTGTTGCTCCCCACTATCACCATCATCATCATCATCATCATTCTACATCGTTTTCTCTTCCACGTGCTCATGTAGTTGATGGTGAAATCGACTCTTCAGCAGCACGGGGCATTTCTCATCCACACCCATTTCTCTTTAGTTATCGGTTAGCTCCGTGTTGCTCTCAGTAATATCTTCCCAACTTTTGCAGCCAGTTTAAGAATGTTTTTTTCTTTTGGATTTGGGCAATGTAGGTCTAGTCCAAGAACCTCACCAGCAGCTAACACTCAACAAGGAAGCAGCAGCAGCGCCGTGCAAATGCGTGAACACCTTCACACGCAGCAGCAGCAGCAGCAGCAGCAGCATCATGTTTATAGTAATCAGAGGCAACATCATGTTAATGGTCCCAATCTCGCATCACCTCTGGTCTCTGTGACAAGAAGGGGATTACAGCCACTACCAACCCCAGATCAGAACGTTGGATTCTTCATTTATCCACCACCACAAGCACCGAGCACCTCAGGTGAACGAGAAAGCGATCAGTTTCATCCTTGGGAGAGAGATTGGTTTCCACATTTCCCTCTCCCCTCGATTCACCGCACAATCTCTAGCTTCTGGCACAGACACTTCTGAGAGAAGAAATCTTACCAGGCGTATGAACAATGTATAAAAAGATGAAAACTGGGAACTTGTTTGATGAATCAAAATTTGTTTATGATGTAACTATAACTTGGTTTTCCAATGTACATTTGTGGCCTTGCCAAGAATCGTTGGTTATTAAACAGAAAGATTCAACCCCGACTCTTATCTTGCCAAAATTGAAGCTGTTTAGTTTCGTGGTTAGATAGAGTTTGAACTTAATACAAGTAGAGCAGATATCCATAATTTTTAAGGTGAAAAGAGTATGGAGATACACGTCTCTCAAGGTATGTTTGTAACTCCAAAGTCGAGAGACAATGAACATGGAAAAAAAGCAGAACATGATTCGCTACATTTGTAAAGTGAAAAAGCGGCCAGTGTTTTTGAGATTCTGCTCCAAACAAGATGCAAAATCTAGCATTTATTCATCTTCGTCTGTCTGGAATGGGGATGAAGAAGCAAAGTTGGAGGAGGAGGATTGATGACTAGTGATGTGAATGAGTAGTAGCATCCACAACTTGTTCACCATTCCTAGAGGCTGCCCTTAGTTTACGTTGCTCCTCCTTGTAGATCCTGTTTCTTCTTTGAAACTGCAAAAACAAACAAATTCCGCAAAAATATCAGTTCAGTTAGGAATCAACAGCTACTCTTAAAATTATTCTCTAACTGATCATTGCTAACACAAAAAGGGAGATGAGCAGTAGTAAGAGAGCCCATTTACATACATAATTGCAATTGGTTTTTAAAACAGGAGCCTCTTTTGGATTTTGTGATGGGGATACATATGCAGGCAGCTATTTGTATAGAGAAAGAAATACACACCAAGCAGTATTATGAGATTTCTAGCTTTTTAACTCGGCAGCAGAAAAAGGATAATATGAAAAACTCTTTATTCACATTTCAGAACAAAGAGGAAGCAGTTTACTACAATTTATGAATAAATGTATCTTGTGTCTTATGTAAAGAGACACTGGAAACATTGGAACATCTTTTCTTTGGGTGCATCTATTCGGCTCAGGTTTGGGAAGTTTTGATGAGGGGTATTTTGAGAGACCAATTCACTCTGAATTGGGAAGAGATAAAGAGAATGATGGTAAACAGGAGAAGAGACAAGATGCATATGTTTCTCATCAGATATATGGTCCAAGCAACTGTGTATATGATATGGAGAGAGAGGAACAGGAGAAGACATGGAGAGGCTGAAGCTCCAGCTGCTCTATTGATAAAACTACTCGACAAAAACATGAGAAACAAACTCACTTTGATTCAGAGAGGAGGAGATAAAAAGATGGGAGAGGGGATGCAATATTGGTTTGCAACAAGATAAAATAGATTTAAATTGAACAAAGCATAGAAAAAGGACACTATGATGTAAAAAGGTCTTTTTCTTTTTGAATTCAATTTAACATTTAATTCAAAAAAGAAAAAAAGAATAAAGGCTAATAATATATGAAGAGCAGATGATGAACCTCCTAAAGTCAAAAGGAAACCGATCTAGGTGAATCAATCTAATCTCCATGATCTATCTAAGACACATTCATCATCTGTAAAACCTGATCTTAAAAAATCAGAAACAGTGGGTTACAGCATAACCATCAGGCCATGAAATGGAAATGGAAAAGAAAGAGAGACCTCTTTGGAATGGTGGAGGCACTCAAGGTAATCCTCACGAAGAAGAGAGCAATCCTTGGGCTCTCTGCAGTGAGACATACATTCACTGAAATCCATCCAGAAATCATAGCATCTCCCTTTGTTCCTGTTACAGGTAAAGAAGAGTGAAGATGACGTGGAGGAGAAGTTAGTTACGCGGGAGCTGTTAAACAAGTGGAGAAGTTACACGTGTTAAGTCGTTGAGTTTGTTGTAACGGAAACAGAGTTATATAATCTGTTTCCGAGTCATTTGCAAAGTTTATCCAAAATTGTGAGAGTTTTCTTCTTGAATCTTGTAACATTCTGAGAGTTTGAGTGTTCATGGAGTTTTAGATTCTTTCTTCTAAACCAGAATCTATACTTGTGAACTACAAGCTATTGTTTTACGAACGGTAGCTTGATCATAGAGAGAACAATTCGTTATCTCTATCAGTGGTATCAGAGCTTGACGTCCTCGGAGTTGGTGATCAGAGATGGTGGAAACACGATTGAGTGGTTCGGCGAAGGAGACGGAGAACGCGACGGCGAGCCGGTTTGAAGCGATCGAAAAGGCGTTGACTTTGCAGAGCGAGAGATCGTCACAGATGGATGAGCGTATACAGACGATGCTCGAGGCCGTTAATGTCATGACGACGCAGATGCAAAGAAACGCTACACAAACGGGTGAAACGAGTCAAAGAAACGGCGACGGAATCATCAATGATAGGAATGATCAACATCATCGTTATCATCAGAATCACAATTCTGGTATAACGAGGATGGCGAAGATCGACTTTCCGAGATTTGATGGTTCTAAGTTGAAAGAATGGTTGAGCAAAGCAGAGGAGTTCTTTGACATCGCCAACACGCCAGAGGAAACAAAAGTAGGTATTGCTTCTATACACTTTGATGGTGAAGCATCGACTTGGCATTTGGCGTTGAAACAGGAAGATGAGAATGTGATGATCTTGAGGAGTTGGAGATTGTATAAGAACCGAATCAAAGAACGTTTTGAAGAGGTTTTGGATGATCCGATGGCTGAGTTAAAGGAGTTGAAAGAAACAGAGGGAATCGCTGAGTATCATAAACGTTTTGAGTTGATCAGAGCGAGACTGCGAATGTCAGAGGAGTATTTGTTGAGTGCTTATCTTGCAGGTCTTCGCCTAGATACTCAAATGCATATACGTATGTTTCAACCTCAGACAACGCGTCAATGCTTAGTCTTGGGTCGACTATATGAAATGGCTCATCCTAAGAAGACTAACAACTCTTGGTCAAACCAGAAACATCCAGTTAACACTCAACAGAAGGGGTTGTTAACGTATAAGAAGGATGAAGGAGTGAAACCAAAAGAGACAGTGGGTAAGTTTCGTCCTTTCTTAACTCAAGCAGAAATGAGTGAGAGGAGAGCAAAAGGGTTGTGTTACTACTGTGATGAGAAATTTTCTCAGGAACATGCACTCAAACACAGGAAAACACAGTTATACTCGATGGATGTGGAAGAAGTAGAGGAAGAAGAGTGGGGAGAAGAAGAGAGTGAAGAGCGAGAGGTAGCTCAGATATCAATCAATGCAGTAGTGGGTAGTACAGATTACACTACGATGAGAGTCAGGGGAACACAAGGGAAGAAGACATTATATGTTCTCTTGGATTCAGGATCTACCCACAACTTCATTGACGCCAAGATTGCAGAGTTACTGGGGTGTAAAATTGAACCTGCAGGACGCAAGCAGGTGGCGGTAGCAGATGGTAGCAAGATCGGAGTGTGTGGTAAAGTCAGTAACTTGAAATGGAAGTTTCTGAACTATGAGTTCAAAGCAGACTTTATGGTGATTCCATTGGGCGGTCATGATATAGTTTTGGGAGTTCAGTGGCTATCAACTCTCGGTCCTATCACTTGGGATTTCAAGGAGCTTGAGATGTCTTTTAAATGGAATAACAAGAGAGTGATGCTACATGGAATTAAACCGGGGTCAGTAAGAGAGGTTAAAGCAAAGAGGTTGGAGAACTCTAAAGAAGAAGATATACAGCTTCACTTGATTTATGCTTGTGATGAAGAAGAAATGGAGTTGTGGAATTTGAAAACAGAGGAGGGTGAAGAGACAAATGATGCAGAGAAAGAGGAGTTAGAGCGGTTAACTGAGGAGTATGGGATGATATTTGAGGAACCTACTCAGTTACCTCCATTTCGTGATAACCATAACCACAAGATTACGTTAATGGAGGGGTCTAACCCAGTGAACCAAAGACCATATAGATATGCGGTTTATCAGAAGAATGAGATAGATAAAATGGTGAGCGAACTACTAAAAGCAGGAACCGTCCAGCCAAGTTCGAGCCCTTATGCATCTCCTGTGGTTCTGGTCAAGAAAAAAGATAATACATGGCGCTTGTGTGTTGATTACAGGAAGTTAAATGGGATGACTGTAAAAGACCGCTTCCCTATTCCGTTGATAGAAGATCTTATGGATGAGTTGGGTGGATCAAAGGTGTATTCAAAGATTGATCTGAGAGCTGGCTATCATCAAGTGCGTATGGATCCTCAAGACATTCATAAGACAGCTTTTAGAACCCACAGTGGCCACTACGAGTACTTGGTTATGCCATTTGGCCTAACTAATGCTCCTGCAACTTTTCAGGGATTGATGAATCATGTATTCAGAGATTATCTACGAAAGTTTGTACTCATTTTCTTTGATGATATACTCATCTATAGTGAGTCTGTGGAGGAGCATTTGATACATCTGAAGATCGTTTTTGAAGTGATGAGGATGAATAATCTGTTTGCAAAGAGAAGCAAATGTGCATTCATAACGAGAAGAGTGGAGTATTTGGGACACTTTATTAGTGCCGAGGGTATATCTACAGACCCAAGTAAAGTCAAGGCAGTACAAGAATGGCCTGTACCGAAGAACTTGAAGGCATTGAGAGGGTTTTTGGGTCTGTCAGGTTATTACAGGAGGTATGTGCAAGGTTACGGTATCATAGCTCGTCCCTGGACATCGTTGACAAAGAAGGATGCTTACTGTTGGAATGAAGAAGCTCAGGAAGCATTCATAAGTCTGAAGAGAGCATTATGCACGGCACCGGTGTTAGCCTTGCCAAGATTTGATCTCCCTTTTGTAGTCGAAACGGATGCTTGCAAAGAGGGTATTGGAGCGGTTTTAATGCAAGAAGGAAAGCCTCTAGCCTATATTAGCAGGCATTTGAAAGGGAAACAACTGAATCTCTCAATATACGAGAAAGAGTTGCTAGCAGTGGTGTTTGCAGTACAAAAATGGAGGCATTACCTTCTCACAAATCACTTTGTGATTAAAGCAGACCAGAGAAGCTTGAAGTACTTGTTGGAGCAAAGACTGAACACTCCAATACAACAACAGTGGCTTCCAAAACTGTTGGAGTTTGATTATGAGATTCAGTATAAACAGGGAAAGGATAATATCGCCGCTGATGCATTATCAAGAGTGGAGGGTGCAGAGATACTACATATGGCTATGTCAGTTCTCGATTGTGATCTGTTGGCAAAGATACAAGAAGCGTATGCTGCAGACGATAAGATTACAGAGATGATTGAGAAGTTAAAGAAAGAGCCAAATGCAGTGAAGAAGTATTCATGGGTTCAAGGCGTTTTGAGAAGAGGAAGTAAGATAGTGATTCCTGATGTGGTAGAGATAAAAGATATGATCTTACAATGGCTACACTGTTCTAGTCAAGGGGGTCATTCTGGAAGGGAAGTTACGAGACAGAGAGTGAAAGGATTATTCTATTGGAAAGGGCTAATCAAAGATATTCAAGCTTACTTGAGGAGCTGCAGTGTCTGTCAGCAATGCAAATATGATGTTGCTGCATCTCCAGGTCTGCTACAACCCTTACCAATACCTGAAGCTGTATGGACAGATGTATCCATGGATTTTATCGATGGGTTGCCACAATCTTTTGGGAAAACGGTCATCTTAGTGGTGGTGGATCGTTTAAGTAAAGCAGCTCACTTCATTGCTTTAGCTCACCCATATACAGCAGCTTCAGTAGCACAAGCATTCCTTGACAATATCTATAAGCTACATGGGTTTCCAAGATCAATAGTCAGTGACCGAGATGCTGTCTTTCTCAGTGACTTTTGGCAAGAGCTGTTCAAGCTACAAGGATGCTCTCTCAACATGTCTACTGCTTATCATCCGCAGAGTGACGGTCAAACAGAAGTGGTGAACAGATGTGTGGAGACATACTTGAGGTGTATGACGAGTGATAGACCTGCGATGTGGAGTAAATGGTTACCACTTGCTGAGTTTTGGTACAATACCAACTTCCATACGGCAACACAAGTTACTCCGTATGAAGTGGTCTATGGCCAAGCACCTCCGATTCACTTACCTTATCTGCAAGGTGAATCTAAAGTACAAGTGGTTGCCAAATGTTTGGAGGATCGTGAGAAGATGCTGTTGTTGCTCAAGTTTCACTTGATGAGAGCTCAACACAGGATGAAACAGCAGGCTGATATGCATAGGTCCGAGAGAAGCTTTGAGATTGGTGAGTGGGTTTATGTGAAGCTTCAGCCTTATAGGCAGCAGTCAGTAGTGCGTCGATCAAATGAGAAGCTGACGCCGAAGTACTTTGGTCCTTACCGCATCGGTGACAAAGTTGGCGAGGTGGCGTATAAGCTGAAGTTTCCTGTGGAGTCAAGAATTCACTCAGTCTTTCATGTCTCTCAGTTGAAACGTGCTGTGGGAGATGTGACGATTTCAACAGTATTGCCATCTGTGATAAATGAGGAACAAGTGAAGAAACCGGAGAGTATTATGCAACGTAAGATGGTGCAGCGCCAGAACAGAGCGGTAACGATGGTGTTAGTGCAATGGGAAGGTCAGAATGCAGAAGAGGCAACGTGGGAGTATCTTTTTGACCTCCAGAAGAAGTTTCCTGAGATGACTTTCTGAATCTTGTGGACAAGTTTCTTCGGAGGGGGGAGATTTGTTACAGATAAAGAAGAGTGAAGATGACGTGGAGGAGAAGTTAGTTACGCGGGAGCTGTTAAACAAGTGGAGAAGTTACACGTGTTAAGTCGTTGAGTTTGTTGTAACGGAAACAGAGTTATATAATCTGTTTCCGAGTCATTTGCAAAGTTTATCCAAAATTGTGAGAGTTTTCTTCTTGAATCTTGTAACATTCTGAGAGTTTGAGTGTTCATGGAGTTTTAGATTCTTTCTTCTAAACCAGAATCTATACTTGTGAACTACAAGCTATTGTTTTACGAACGGTAGCTTGATCATAGAGAGAACAATTCGTTATCTCTATCAGTTCCCCGTTATCCCCCATCCCGACGCCATTTCATGCGATGCGATGCTCTGATTCGATTCAATTCAATTCAATTCAATTCAATTCAATTCAATCTCCCTCCCTACACGGTTCGGGTTTTCTTTTCTCCCACCCGAAATATAGATTCTAATGGACTTTTTAGTTTAATGGGCTTTTAGTTGGCCTTTTTTCCATTGGCGGCACTTTTTACCTAGTGGGACCCCCAGTAATTCAGGGGCAAGGTCTCAAGTGCGTGTGAGAGCACCATACACCACAGCTACAGAGACCTCCTCTCATTTGACTAGTCAGAGCAAGTCAAATTTAAGTTGACTACCAATCAAAGCTCAGTGTACACTCGTCGCACCCGATCAACGCCCATCGTGTAGAGGAAGGAAGTGACTGGCAAAATACGGACGAAGCGCAGAGCAAAGCAGCATTCGACAATGGCGCTTTCTTTGTCTCCCGAATCCTCTCCGATACCCTCGTCGAACTTCGCTTCCCTTCCTGTTGCGGCGATGAAGAGGAGAATCGTCGAGAAAATCCTCGAGAATCGCGTCACCCTCATCGTCGGCGAACCCGGTTGCGGTACGTACGCTCTTCGTTACTCTCTCATTGCAACTAGTATGCGTCGCCGTTGAGTTTTGTTTCTTCGTTGATCAGTGTTATTTTAGTTTTCTCGTAGGGTTTTTGTATATGACTTGCGATTTTGGATTTTGGATGGTTCATTTGATTCCCTTCTGTCGTACGTTTAGGGCACAATATAGCTTTTGCACGACGTGTCAACTGTTTTTATAATCATGACCACTTGTTGATTTCCATTTTTTTTATATGCGCTCGTTTCGTTGATTCAGGGAAGAGTTCACAAGTTCCACAGTTCCTTCTGGAAGCAGCAAACATGTCACCCATTCTCTGTACCCAGCCTCGCCGTTTTGCTGTTGTCGCTGTTGCTAAGATGGTTGCTCAATCTCGCAACTCTCTTTTAGGTGAAGAGATTGGTTACCACATTGGTCACTCTAAGAACCTCTCTCAAGGGTACACCACTCTCTCTCTCTCTCTTTCTCTCCATTGCTTTGATCGGTTCTCTTTTTAATATTATTTCTTGTTGCATGCAGCTCGAAAATTGTGTTCAAAACTGCTGGAGTTCTGTTGGATGAAATGCTAGACAAGGGCTTGAGTGCACTTAAGTACAAGGTTATCATTCTTGATGAAGTTCATGAAAGATCCGTCGAGTCCGACCTTGTTCTTGTCTGTGTTAAGCAGTTTCTCATGAAGAACACTGACCTCAGGTTTCAGCCCCTTTCTATATTCTCATCTTGTTCCTCTCTTTTTAAAATTTCTTTAAGTCTTCCAATTCAACCGTGTAAAGTTCCAACTGAAATTCAACCTTGTTTTTTTTTTTTTTTTTGCAGGGTTGTCTTAATGTCTGCAACTGCTGATATAACAAGATACAGAGACTACTTTAAAGAACTCGGCAGGGGTGAACGTGTAGAAGTGCTCGCTATTCCTAGCCCTGATCAGAGAACTATTTTCCAGAGAAGAGTATTCTATCTTGACCAGGTTCAACTTTTTGAAACTCCTATTTGATATTTCTTGCCCTTAGGAAACTGTTTGATCATCCGACTGATTCTCTTCCACTTATAGCTTCTTATAAATCACTAGTGTTGGTTATCTTTTTTTCCTTTGTTGGAGGACATTGCTTCATTGTTGCCTGGCATTCTGTTTGCATATCACAAAATGGATCTGTATCCCTACGTGAGATAAGCTAACACGCTTATGACGAACTAGAATCATGTTTTTTCAATCTAGGATTCAAAATAAGTTACAGCTTTAGCGAACTAGAATATCATGCTTATCAAAGTATGCTTACTACTATAAGTGATTTAAAATTTGTGGTGCGTTTGCTTAGAAGCATAATGTTATAAATAAACAATCAAAACTATTCCTAGTTGGTGACTGTCACTTTCCCTTGATAAAAATAACAAATTTTCTGCATCCATGAGAGTATCAGTGGAAGGACTAAGATGTATGACTTTGTTTACTGGTTTTTTCTTATTTGATTGTGAGCCTTTCCCAGTTAATTGAATACAACATTGTTTCATGAAGCAGGTTGCAGGATTGCTTGGTGTGAGTTCTGATTTTTCAGCTTACTGTCCTGGTCCAAGTCCTTCTTCAGCTGATACTGAAATCAAACCTGATCTGCAGAATCTTATTCATGATCTCATCTTACATATTCATGAAAAAGAACCAGACATTGAGAAGAGTATTTTGGTTTTCCTTCCAACATACTACTCACTTGAGCAGCAGTGGTATCAATTGGAACCATTTCGCGCATCTTTTGAGGTTCACATACTGCACCGTAGCATCGACACCGAACGAGCACTGGCAGCTATGAAGATATGCAGATCCCGTCGCAAGGTTTGTCTTTAAACTTTCCATGTTTCTTCTTCTTTGCATTATCTGTGACATGCAGTGACAGGACTCAACTGAAATTTAAGTAACTAGAGAAATCTTAATGTATGAGTGGTGCAAACAAATGTATTTTCACAAGTAAGGTGTTAGACATCTTGTGTGTCCAGGCATCGGTTTGTTGAGTATATGTGTTAATGATTGGCTAGTGTAGATTTGTTCTTGATGAGATGATAAAATTTTACCTTCCGTTTCAACTTAACTAACAGTTAACATGTTATCTTTCAAAACGTCAACTGTTATTTTCAGGTCATATTGGCTACAAATATTGCGGAATCTTCAGTGACAATACCCAAAGTAGCCTATGTCATTGATTCGTGCCGGTCTCTGCAAGTGTTCTGGGATCCATCCAGGAAAAGAGATGCAGTTCAGCTTGTTTGGGTCTCTAGATCTCAGGTATTGGCGGGCTTTACCATTAATGGCTCAAAAGCGGATGTCCTAAAATTTAGTTTTTTTTTATGTGGATTAATAGGCTGAGCAGCGTAGAGGGAGGACAGGTCGAACATGTGATGGTGAGGTTTATCGCCTGGTGCCGAGTGCATTTTTCAATAAGCTTGAAGAGCACGAGCCCCCAGCTATACTACAGCTGTCATTAAGACAACAAGTTCTCCACATTTGCTGCACGGAATCCAGAGCCATTAATGATGCAAACGGTAATAGTGTTAGAATCATATAGAGAATGCTTGACTTCTTTTCTTAAAAGACAAGGTCAGACTTGGGTTCCCTGAGAACTAGTAAGGACAGTCAGATTTGCTAGGTCTCCTGATACTGCAGAATTACTTTTGTTTTTGCAAATAGCAAAAAGTACTTAAATCACATCAAATTCCTATTGCATATTTTCCGTATGAATGCTCTGTAGGTATAGTAATTGAATATTAACCGTGAGGTACCTTAGATGAAGACTATGGTGGAAATATTCTTTCATTTATGCTTATATGATTTATGAATACAGTGGGTTGGGACTAAAAGACAGTATATATGATGTTTTTGAGTGTAATTGCTTTCTATATCTTAGCATTGCTCGCAAAAGCTATGGATCCACCAACCCCAGAAGTCATTGATGATGCTTTGAGTATGCTATTAAGCATACAAGCATTGCGGAAATCTCATAGGGGACGCTACGAGCCAACATTTTATGGAAGGTTGCTTGCCAGCTTTCCGTTGTCCTTTGATGCATCCATTCTCGTCGTCAAGTTCGGTGAAATGGGAATGCTAAGAGAAGGGATTCTGTTAGGTGTCTTGATGGATACCCAACCGCTTCCTATCAATCATCCCTTTGGAGATGATGCACGGGTATTTCCTGTTGGTGACTATTTCTGCAATTGTGCATGCCTTTTTGATCATGATTTTAAAACATCGACACCTATGTCTTCTTTTACAGTTTCTGGAGTATGTTGACCACTATTTTTGTGGAGAGAGCAGCAAGACTATTTCTGGTGGCCGGAGGGAGGTGGTACTCATGGCGAACCTATGTGCTTTTCAGTTTTGGCAACGTGTCTTTAAGGTAATAAAATAGTTACGTTATATTCCCAAGGAGAATTAGCTTTTTATTCTTGATGATCTTACTAATGTTTTTCTCCTTGAAGGATAAGCATCGTCTTGAAAGCTTAAAACAACTATTGACGAAGGAAAAAGACAAAGATCTCAAGATGATGCTTCCTGCGATTGAACAAGAGTGGTGTGATTTCCACAATATTTCCCGGTCATCGTTCTATCATGTGTCTGAGATGTGTAAGTTTGTATTCGACTCTTTTCTGATAAGCTATCCATTTTACGAATGGAAAACAATTTATATATCAACATGCTAATAGCCCTTTTTATTTCTTTCTCCCTCTTTATTGGAAATTTACCTGTTTTACAGATGAAGATACACTAAGCTCACTTCATCGTTTCAGACCTCAATTCATTAGTTCTTCCGATTCTCTACCAACCTGTTACCATCCATATGAATTTGATCACACATGCTGTGTTGAGTGCCAAGCCTCTGGGGATAGATATCAACACTCTGAGGATCAACCTCCCCTTGAAACAAGAAAATGTATATCGCTGCCGTTTGTTCCTCCTAACGCATTCCAAGCTAATGCTATCGCAAAAAACATGGCCAATATTGTCAAAGAGGTATTCATTTGCCGACCTAGTTTCCTTTTTTAAAGAACTGGCGCTTACATGCATGCTTACAGCACATTGATATTTTACTGTTTCTATTTACCGTAGATAAGAACGCAGGGCACAACATCTGATAATGGCCATGGAGCAATCGAACCTGAGGACAATGGAGAAGCCCCAGTCTGCGTGTATTTTCTTAATGGATTTTGCAACCGAGGTGACCAATGCGCCTTCTCTCATACTCTTCAGTCAACAAGACCAGCCTGCAAATTCTTCGCGTCATCGAAGGTTTGTTTTGTTACCGCCTTAGTTGGGTTGTTATCGTCAGATTGTCTGCTAATGAGAGTCTGTTTTGCAGGGATGTCGAAACGGAGAATTTTGTATGTTTTCACATGTCATGCGAAGACAGACAACACCATACTATACTCCTCCCCCATGCCTTCCAGAAGAAGATGACTCTTCCACATCGCCTCTCCTGGATTTATTTCCAACTTCTGAGGGATACATTCTTGTATTTGATGACTCTGACATGCATTTCACTTCAAGTATAGCCAACCGTTATCCGTCCTGGAAAATACTCTCCACGTCATCTTCTTCAGAGACGCTTTTCTGTGATTCATCACTTGGGGACACAAGAATCTTCTGGGGTCTCAGTCATCCTTATGAAACCATCATCTCAAAAGCAGGAGAGGAGAACCCGATCCCATGGAATGAAGTGACATGCGTGCTGTGGTTCCTCAACCCAGACAGCTACGGCGAAACTCCTGAGACACAGAAAGCAGTTGTGCAGAATTTCTTCGAGTACATGGCAATCAGAATACTCGGCGATGGTCTTTACGATATCCGAGTAGTTCTGACTATGAACAACATCATGTTCGCAAACTTACAGGTAAATATATATTTTTCTTGTTGCTTTCAGGTTCTCCATTGTCTTGTTTGTGTCTCTACTCTGATTCATTTTTATTGTTTTCATAAGGTTGAGAAGCTAGCCAGAGACAGCTTCTTTTTTCTTGGAGAATCTTTCCCGCACAATTCAGGGAAATTCGGTGAATTCTCAGACACAGTCACCATTCAGAAGCCTATCTTAGTCTCCAGACCAGTCTCCTACGTCTTTGATCTCCATCCTCCTACTGACACCCAGTTTGGTGAATACACCTCTGGCCTTCACAGATCTCTTCACAACCAATGATGTTATGGTGAGAAGAAAGATGTTCTTCTACTTTTGTGATACTTTTGTCTCTGTCGTCTAGTAACCCTCATTAGCTATTTCGAGATGGCTTTTACTTTTGTGAATCTCGAAAATGAAACTTGTTAAGACTATCAACTCCCACTGGAATGGATAATGGTTGCTTTGGTCCCTATTTTCATGCCTTAGCTAGTTAAGATTGATCAAGCCAGCTTTCGTTTGCTTTGTCTTGTTTCATGCATGTGCTTTTATTAAAGTGACTCCTCCATTCTTGCTTGTAAACCAAATGTTCTCATTCATACCCTTAGTATCATTTCACATAAATCATAAGAGAGTAGCATCTATGACCATCATGAACCAAAACTCCCCTAGTGATTCATTGGTAGCTAGAGAGCCTAGTTCTTGTACCGATGATAATAATACGCCTGTTTGCAGTCATGCTATCTAATGTTAAATTTGTAGATTCATGTTTTTCTTATTCATATCATTGGTTTAGCGTCCCTCTTTTTTTCATAAATCTCATCTTCGTTTCAACTCGATCATGTGAGCTCAATATGTAGGTTATTTTACGATCTCTTCTATTCTACCTGAAATCTTATAGATGTTTTTGTTTTATACGAACCAAACTCATAACAAACCTTGCCGCCATTATATCATAGCAGGAGAGATGCACGGCACATCAAAATGTGGTTAGGCCATGGATTTGGGCTAACATTTTATAAATATAACTAAGTGGGCTCAATCATTTTCAATGCGAAACACATCAAATATTTAATGTGAAATCAACCGGTTAAGATGACGATATTGTAACCGGTCCTTTTTTTAGGAATTGAATGAATCGATTCGGACCTCCCAAGTCTTATTTAGCTATAATTGTGAAATTAACTACACCTTCCAAAATGTTATAAAATAAACTAAAGTTTCCCTCTTGCTTCAAGAGAAACAATAATCAATATTCAATAATTCACAGCATTAAATGATTTTAAGGGATCAAAAACCAAGCTTAAAGAATTACCAATCCAAGTGATCTTTTCATGGTGTATTAACTTGCATTATTATTGCTTCTCACCTTTCTCTTGCTTCATCTGCAACCCTCTTCAGGTTAACCTCTTTTCTTTTACTAATTCTGTTGGCATCCCGATAATACCCATCCTCGGATACAAAATCTACATTTTTCCGATAAAAATATCATCACAATCTTCTATTTGATTTGTGTTAAGTTATTCATTAATCTATGGTTTTTATAATACATAAATATATACAAATTTAACATATCTCGTACAATTATTATTAAGCTAATAATCTTGCGATTTAACTATGTAAATTTTTTTTTTTTAAACTAACTATGTAAAGTTATGCAGTGCTGATTTTATCCTGTCAATTTTTCTTAGATAATGGGGAAAAGTCAAAACAAGTAATCAACTCAAAATATTGGTTTTAAAGTAAACGTAAATAGTTTTAGGAGGTTGTGGTAGTTAGTCCTACGTATGGTAAAAGAAACTTTAGAATCGAAATTGAAAAGAACAGCATAGACCCCAAAAATGGCTTTTAGATTACTACAAATGGACCGCCCCCCTCATGCTCTAAAAACTATAGGTGTCAAATGGGCGGGTCGTCCACGTCCATATTTAAATGGACTTAATATGGACATACCCATTTTTTCCATGGGTTATTAATGGACAAAATATGGATGACCATTTAGAAAATAATTTTTATGGGTTTTGGGTTTCATGGACATGGGTTGTCCAATGGACAAAAAAATCTAGGGTTTCAAAAAAAAAATTGAGTTTTTCTACCAAAACCGAAAAATCGGGGTTTCTCGCCAAAACCGAGAAATTGAATTTTCTCAGTCAAAATCGTAAAATCGCAAAAACTGTAAAATCGGGGTTTTCCGCGAAAATTGAGAAATTGAGGTTTCCCGCCAAAACCGAAAAATCGAGTTTTCCCGCCAAAATCGGAAAATCGAGTTTTCCGCTAAAACCGTAAAATCGCCAAAACCGTAAAATTGGATTTTCCCCCAAAACTGAGAAATCGAGTTTTCCCGCCAAAACCGGAAAATCAGGTTTTCCCGCCAAAACTGGAAAATCGGATTTTCCCGCCAAAACTGTAAAATCGGGTTATCCCGCCATAACCATAAAATCGGGGTTTCCAGTCAAAACCGAAAAATCGGGGTTTCCTGCCAAAACCGAAAAATCGGGTTTTCCCGCCAAAACCGTAAAATCGGGGTTTCCCGCCAAAACCAGAAAATCGGGTTTATGGCCAAAACCGCAAAATCGATTTTCCCGTCAAAACTGCAAAATCGAGTTTTCCTGCTAAAACCGCAAAATCGGGATTTCCCGCCATGACCGGAAAATCAGGTTTTCCCACCAAAATCGTAAAATCGAATTTTTCCGTTAAAACCGCAAAATCAAGTTTTCTTGCCAAAACCTAAATTTTTGTATTTGTGAACTAATGTATTGTTGTATTTATGGATTAATTTTAATTTTATGAACTTGTATATATAATTATAGGCTTATAAATTAAAATCTAAAGTTTTTTTATATGGTCTATTATGGACTCTATGGCAGCCCATAAAAATAGAGAAATTGCCAAAAATACCATTTTCATAGTACCACTTTTCATGTTTACACTAACCACTTTTACCACTACTTTTAATGAAGGGTTTAGATTTGAACGTTTAGGATTTAGGGTTTAGATTTTATGTTTTAGGGTTTAGATTTGATGTTTTAGGGTTTAGGGTATAAAGTTTTGGGTTTAGAGTTGAGGATTTAGGGTTTATAGTTGAGGTTTCAGGGTTTAGGGTTTAGGATATTGAATTTAGGGTATATAGTTTAGGGTTTAGGGTTTAGAGTTGAAGATTTAGGGTTTAGGGTTTAGAATTGGAGGTTTAGGATTTAGAATTTTGGATTAAAATTTTGAAAAACATATAAAAATAAAGATATAAGAGTCTTTAACATTTTAATAAAAAATGTATTTTTGAAAATATGTACTTAGTGGTGGTAAAGATGAATAATGGTACCTTAAAAGTGGTATTTTTGAAAATTCCCCATAAAAATATGGGTTTTAGTGGATATGGTTCTTAATAGACATGGTTCTAATGGACATGGTCATTCTTTGTCCGGGAAATCGGCCAATTCATACATCAACAGAGAGTCGCGGTCCCGATCAGTACATCAACACGGACTCTGTGCCAAAACATACATCAACACATAAAATATTCAAATTTCATACATCAACTAATAAAATTCGGCTTTTACATACATTGACCAATTTTCTGTTAGTCAAACATGACGGAATCTGAGCTGTCTGTTATATATTGATTATGTGGCATTTATATTTCTAAATAATTATTAATTATTAAAAATAAAATTTTGAAATTGACGTATGGGGGACTCGAACCCGAGTCTGACCAAGGTAACAATGGACTCATTAGCCATTGTGCCAAATGCAATTACCTATTGTATTTTGGGGAATTTTCAAAAATACCACTTTGAAGGTACCATTATTCATCTTTACCACCACTAAGTACACATTTTCAAAAATACCTTATTTATTAAAATGTTAAAGACTCTTATATCTTTGTTTTTATATGCTTTTCAAAATTTTAATCCAAAATTCTAAATCCTAAACCCCCAATTCTAAACCCTAAACCCTAAATCTTCAACTCTAAACCCTAAACCCTAAACTATATACCCTAAATTCAATATCCTAAACCCTAAACCCTGAAACCTCAACTATAAACCCTAAATCCTCAACTCTAAACCCTAAAATTTATACTCTAAACCCTAAACATCAAATCTAAACCCTAAAACATAAATCTAAACCCTAAATCCTAAACGTTCAAATCTAAACCCTTCATTAAAAGTAGTGGTAAAAGTGGTTAGTGTAAAAATGAAAAGTGGTACTATGAAAATGGTATTTTTGGCAATTTCTCTTGTATTTTCTATTACTTTCTATATTATACCTAAGTTTTAAAAAGTATTTTCAGCTTCTTCCCTCTCCTTCTAACCCTTCATTTATAGATAAAAAAGGTAGTTTGAAATTATATGTTTTCAAATTTGAACATTTTCAAAAAAAATCTCGATTTGTTTTTCAATTTTTGCAATTTTTATTAAAATTTAAAAATACTTTTTGAAACTATTTGAAAACTAATATTTTGAAATTTTAATATTGTTTTTTAAACACAGTAATAATATTTAAGCTAATTACATACAATTACTTATGATATATATATTCTGTGGAAATAATTTAAAAATCATAACAAGGAATATGAACATATGAAAATGTGTAATTATGTAGGAATATGAAAATAACAAGATATATTCATATTCCTTGTTATGGGTTTTTAATTGCTTAGAATTAGTTTCACAAAGTATATATATCATAAGTAATAGTATGTAAATAACTTAGTGATTACTACTGTGTTTAAAAAACAATATTAAATTTTAAAAATATAAATTTATACAATAGTTTCAAAAATTATTTTTGAATTTCAATAAAATGATTTTTTAAGCAACAAAATTGATAAAAGATTAGAAAAGTTCAAGTTTGAAAACATATAATTTCAAATTATTAAAAAATATTTTAGTTTTATTATCTATAAATCAAGGAGTAGAAAGACCCTTTGATTATTTGTTTGTTTGGATGATGAGAGGGAAGAAAAAGATGAAAATATATTCTTTTTAAATATTCATTAAATATAATAAAAGACAATAGAGAATACAATCAATTAATTGCGTTTGGCACAGTGGCTGATGTGTCCATTGTTACCCTTGTCAGACCCGGGTTCAAGCCCCCCATACCTCATTTTCGAAATTTTGTTTCTAATAATTAATAATTATTTAGAAATATAAAAAACCATGTAATCAATATATAACGGACAACTCAAATTCCGTCATGTTTGACTAACAAATAATTGGTCAATGTATTTAAAAGCCGAATTGTATTAGTTGATGTATGAAATTTGAATATTCTATGTGTTGATGTATGTTTTGGCACATGGTCCGTGTTGATGTACTGATCGGGACCGCGATCCTCTGTTGATGTATGAATTGGCCGATTTCCCTTCTTTGTCCACACACAATAAATGGACAAATGGATACGGACTAATGGACGTGGACTCGGCCAGTTTACAGCTATACTAAAAACTTCAGTTCCACGTCCTTGTTGTATCTTGATTCAAAAGGTTAAAACTTAAATCCTTAATTACGAAAGTTAATCCGATCGCGGGTCCTTTCGTCTCTATATTATTATATATAGTCCATTAGTTCTATCTCTCTCAGTCTAAAAATATATTCGTCCAAGTTTGGATATTGTCTTCTACTAAATTAAACCTATAAACGAAAACAAAACACACATATGAATTCTTATCTGATCACGTTTACTCTCCTCTCCCTTCTTCTTCTGGCGCTTAGCCCAAATCAGTCCTTAGCCTCCTCCAGCCGCAACTACAAAGACGATACAAACGCCTTTAGTGTACCGCGGTACAGCAGGTACGTTAAAGACGCGTGTAACGTAACCCGATACCAACAGCTCTGCCTCCGAACGCTTTGGCCGTTTACAATCGTCGCTAAAAACAACTCGAGCAAGTGGGCCCGAGCAGGCGTCGCGGTGACCATCACCGACACCAAACGGATCCTAAGACTCTTGCTCAAAGCGCGAAATTCTTCGGCGGTCGGGAAACGCGAGAGGATCGCGTTGTCGGACTGCCGAGAGCTGTTCGTTGACTCCCTCGACAATCTGTACAAGTCTCTCTCCGTCCTCCGGAATCTCGACGCCGACGAGTTTCAGCAGCAGATGAGCGATCTCGCCACGTGGCTAAGCGCTGCACTCACGGATGAGGACACGTGTCTTGATGGATTTGAGGAAACGATGAGTAAATCATTGACGGTGAGGATGATTAAGAGGAAAGCGACCAGGTCTATGCACTTGTGCAGCAACGCTCTGGCTCTCACAAACAAGCTTGCTTATGACGGCTTGTAATCTACGCTTGTGATTATTATCATAATATACAGATTATTATACTATACATTAAAAGGAAGAAAAGACTTTAAAATTATCAATAATATGATCGTGGTCCTGTTAATAACTCGAAAGAAATTCATGAAATTTATGATTTCATCATAACAGTGACTCTGTTTGTCTTCCTTCTCTCTCTTTTTTTTTTGTATATACGATCTTACAATTGTTATTTACATCTAGCCTCTTTGATATTCCGTCATCAGTCTAATGACCATTGACAAACAATGAAATAAAAATGATTTCTTCGATTACATTTCATAAGATTCATTGGTATATATTCGAGGAGTTTGTTTTTCCATTCTAACGAATTTATTCACTCCACAATTAAGTATAATAATATTAGTGAACAATGTGTTCTACGTTTAGATATTCTTGTAAGCATATGAATTATACAGATTTTTAATTCGGATGGCGACACTCAGACAAAATCCAAAGCTATATAATATATGTCATAGTCATATGTATAAATGTACTATTGAGTACATTGGGTCTACAATTTGTAAAATGACTAATTTTCAGCAAGTGTCCAATAATTTACTAGTGGGTGAGGAGTGAGTTTTGTTCTCTATGGAATCAGAATGTGATGCCATGAAATTTTCAATTATTGAGGCGAATATATATCAAGTAGAGCTCCCCTATTTATTTAAACAGCCCATAACTCCCAGTTCATATATAGAAAGAGAGAGACAGGACAGCCTCTCGTTTATTTTCAACTTTTTTGTTAATTTTTCTTATTGCCAGTTTTGCTACACCAGTGGTCAAAGTAGTGGAGATCGTAGGACCTCACACCCATGTTTAAACCTTCTATTATTTTTTTTTACCGTAGTTTGGTGCGCATGGCTTTGGTTTTGCTCAACACAATTAAGATTAATTAGAGCAAACAGCAAGAACTAGGCCAAAACTGTTTAGCTCTTTGTCAAAGCACAACAAACAAGTATAAAATGGGCTGAACGATGATTAAGCTTCAAGAAGATGGAAGCAGTATGAAGAAAGTGCTCAAAACATCCATAATAAAAACAAAACAAGAGTTCCAACAGCTAAACAAAAAAGAGGTCTATCAAGTTTTACGATAATCCCAGCAAATGACAGACAATAATAAAAGATATGCATCTTAGTTCATCCTTTGGGCAGCCTCTTTCGCAAGAACCCTTTCCTTGGCCTTTGTCTTCGCCTGCGATTTGGATCCCATGATGCCTCCTCCCCATTTCTTCCTGTACTCCTCGTACTTGTCGTTGAAGTTTGCCTACACCACCAGAAAAAAAAAACAAATTAATCAAGTAAATATGTTTTCTCCATACTATTGTCAACGTAAGCTAATTTACCTTGATGGCCTCAAGGATCTTGCTGAACTCTAGCTTGTCCTCGTTCTTGACAGTTGTCAAACACAAGCAAGCAGCAGTCTTCTGGTGAACGACCTGGATGTAATTAATGAATCAGGGTTAAGAGTGTGCAGAAAAACACTAACATGAAATGTGAAAACCTATGGAGAGAGAGAGAGGCGGAGTTAATAAACATACCGTTCCAAGACGAGATTTGCCTTTAACAATGCAGTAAGGCACTTCCATCTTTCTGCAAAGAGCAGGCAACCAGACGACCAACTCGATGGGGTCAACATCGTGCGCAATGACGACAAGCTGTGCCTTGTTCTGCTCGATGAGGTAAGTGACGTGGTTGAGTCCGTACTTGACGACAATGGGCTTCTTGGATTCAGAAGGCTTTCCCTCGGCCTCGGCTTGAGCCTTTTTGAGAAGACGATCCTTCTTGGCGGCCTTGTCCTCTGGTCTGTACTTCATAAGAACCTTGAAGAGCTGGGTGGCAAGGTTCTTGTCAAGAGTCTTGGTGAACTGGTTCAAAGCCGGGGGGACCTTGAGCCTCTGCTTAAGGATACGCTTCTGCCTTTGGAGACGGATTGACTTAGGCCATTTGATGTAGCGAGTCAGATCCTTCTTTGGAGGAAGAGCTCCTCCGATACCGAATTGCTTAGGCCTCCTCTCGAACAGAGGGTTCGTTACTTTCTCCGTCTTCTTCTTGGCAGCTACCTTCACTCCTTTCTTCGGGGCCTAAAACATAATCGAGGAGTAATTAGATAAAACGAACATCAGTGAAAGTAACATGTTTCTGGATACCACAAAACCTCTAAGCAGACTAGTCTTCGCCCTATGTATGTTCAAGCAAAAACAACATCCACGAGAAGGGGAAACAATTGCTCATTTATACCATTATTAATTGAGATCTATTCGTTGATTCTACGTACCATGGAACCAAACTAGTACAAGATCCCTATCAACCAGTAGAATGTGTAAACAAAACGAAAGGAGGTAAGAGAGATGTACCATTGTCGTCCTCCTCTGCTGCAACTCCAAATGATGTGAAACGGACGGCTGAGTCAAAAGGAAGTGTCTCTCTAGGGTTTTTCCCTTTATATATACTACAATTCATAGGGTTTCTTTACCTTTGGTTCAAGTTTAAATTACATATATACCCTTATTTCATTTTGTCACTACGACCATAATTATTTTTATGTTTTTTTTTTTCTAATTACATCTACCACCATAATTATTTCCATGTTGCATGCTAAAAATTCAAGCTGTTTAATGTTTTTACTCGTTAACTACAATTTTTTTCAAAAGAAACCTTATCTTATAGATTCAAGAGTATAATATTATGAGTCATTTTGCTCAATATACATAAAAACAATGGTAATTAGGTATCTGTGCAAAATTCAAAAGTATTTGCAAAAGTGGTAAGAGAATTGAAGTAAAATTACACATTAATCCCTATGTATCTAACATCCAACCAAACTCGCCGCTTACGTAAGCTTCTCTCGGAGCTATGTATCTTTCTCAACCCTGGCCGTTATTCGTCATCTTCTCAGACCATTACCGATCGGAGACCAAGCAGCCGCGTGTATACCAGATCGGACAGCGGTATCCCTAGCGAGAACGCCTGCTCGTGCGTGGTGGTGGAGGTGGGGATCCCGATCACGTCGTGGAGCTTGCCTTCGCGGAGGAGCTCGCTGATGCGGGATACGGCGTGTTTGGCGGTGGAGCCGGTGCCGAGGCCGACAGCGTGTTTGGCGGTGGAGCCGGTGCGGATGGGGATGGAGACATCTCGTCCTCTTTTTCTTCTTTCACCATCATCATTTTGTTTTGACGAGAAATCATAAGGGAAGAAATGGAATAAGAAATGGTGAGAGAGATTGGTGCTTACTTGGTTTCTCATCTTCACAAACCAAGCTTCTGCAACCATGGCGGAAAAAAATGGAATATAAAAGAGAGAGCGATGAAAGAGAGAGAGATAGTAGGGATATTATGGGGGTTTTCGAAAATAGCACAGTAATTATCCATATAACTAATTAAGTTTTTCTTATAGTTATCCAGTGCAAATTACCTAATATTATAATGCTTTCCAATGAAATATATCAATGTAGCAAGATGTTTTCTCTTCTCCTTTTCCATTTTAGTATGGTCTTGATATGTTAGTAATCTCTCACATGTCTCAAAGCCAAAGCAGGGGTGGACAAAATTTCCCGCATCCGGAAAATTTGATTCGATCGGTTATTTATTCCGATCCGAAAAATCTGAATATCCAAAACTTTACGAATCAAAATAAATACTAAAATTTAATATCCGTCAAATAAGAAGCAAATCACAAATACTCATTCAAAAAAAGATATTTGATCCATAATATACATATGCGTATATATGTATACATAAAACTATATAATTTTATAATTTATATCTCTATATAGATTTTTAGTTATTTTTATCCACTAAATTAAATGTTTCGTCACTAAATTTTTTAAAAATGTAGTTTTAAAATATTTTGTAAAGAAATATTATTATTTTATACTATTTTTTTCTTTTTTTAATATTTTTCAAAAAATATAATTTTTATCGGATCAACAAATCGAATCAAATATCCGATAAAATATACTGATTTTCTCAGATATCCGAAAGATTATGGATCATATCGGACCGGACCGAAAAATCGATTATTTGTACCGAACAAATCGGAGCTTTGTATCTCTCCACACTGCCATCAGAGAGATATTTAACAGTCAAAACCCATTTACCACTGCCTTCTTCCCTGGAGGGAGACTGGTAACTTCCCAAGTCTCTGTAGATTCCATAGCACCAATCTCTCTATCCACAGCATCACACCACTCTTTAGAAGTCCGGCATCCTGTAGAAGTTGAGCGCTCACCTTTAAGAAACTTGTCGTTTCTATATAAGGGTGACTTCGGGGGGAACTCGGACATGGAATTTTTTTTATATTTGTCTAGATACTTTTCCACTTCCTTAACTACAAGATTTTTCAAGAAATCCTCCTTCGCCTTTCTTTTATCCTTTCTTTTATTTCTTGAAGAAGAAGAAAAAGCGGGCGCACGAGAAGGATTTAGCATCATGTGGATGACGGAGAAGGGGGAAATTCCATAAAGCGCGAACTAAGATCCATGATACGAAAATCAAAATCAGAAGTAGGACAAAACTCTGGATATTCACTCCTTAACCACTCCTAATTCAAAGGTTCATTTTTCTCATTGTAAAGTTACTCAGCCTCCCGATATCACAGTTAGAAACGGTTCTCGTGTGAGATTTTCTCTTTTTTAATTTTTTTTTTTTGCTTGGTAAGCGAATGTTTCAATGTCAATATTGATCTTTCTAGTTTACACGTGATAAATAAGAAGGTAGATTGCTGTCAATCTCACACATCAGCTAATACTGAATAGCTAAAACAAAGCAAATGTAGACCAAGTATTAGTTTTTGTTCACCAGACCAGCTATTTGTTAATTATCACGTCAAATAAATATGATTTACTTATGTGATCATCATATATATCGGGATGTTACTTTTAGTTTTGGTTTCACGTGAGACTTACAAAAATATTCCGAAGAAAAAAAAATTAAGCAGATATACACTAGTCGGAGGCATAAATCTCAAAATAATTGGTCTCCTGAGATTTTATTTTGGAAGCAAATGTTTCAAGGATTATACAAAACTCATTAATCCATTAGCACAAATTAATTTGTCATATAAAAAAAATATGATGCCTATTACTCCTTCCGTTTCGAATTAGATGTGGTTTTAGAACAAAATTTTTGTTTTAAAATAAATGTCGTTTAATGGTTTCAATGAAAATTTATTGAAATTTTATTCTAAACTATTTTTCTATTGGTTGAAATATAGTTAGTTTTATTGATAATTATGTTTTAATCTAGTAAATATACAAACTTAAATATTTTATTAAGTGTCATCGAATTCTACAACGATAAGTAAAATGAAACGGATGAAGTATAAATTATGGTATTCTTAAAAAATACATTTTGAAAATTAGAATTGGGGTCTCATACAATTAAGTTATAAGTTATAACTTACCAAATGAAGGCGATAAAGATAAATATCAGGAAGTGAACGAAGACATCCAATAATGTATCGCCATGTGTCGGCCGGAGATCAAAGCAGAGGGTACAATTTATGGAAGAGTCATGCAGGGATTTTTGATAAGAAAAGCCTCCTTGATTATTACAGATATATATAAATGGCTTCTCGCACGTCTCGCCACCGCCAAATCCAATCAACTTCTCTTCTCGGAAAATCTCTCCAGTGATGGGCGGATTGTGAATGCCGTCCACCTGAGATTGTTTTCTCCGGTACGTTAGCATTTGATCTTATTTCTATTTCTATTTCTATTTCTTCTTCACGTGATGGTTGGTTAGTTACTCTGTTCCATCTGATTTACCTTGGCTGAGATTTGATCGTGACCATCCCCATAGGTTTTGGTAGAATTAAAAACCCTAACAACTTTTGATCTCTGGGTTTTGATTTCACACACACTGGAAAATGCACTTGTTGCTTTTTTTTTTACTACATGCAATTGTTGCTTATAGATTAGCTTCCAGAGTTTTTGTTTTCTTGGTCATTGGATCCTTTACTCTGTTTAGTTTTGTGGTACGGATTCTCTGGAGGAGGAAAGAAACCTTTTATTTGCATGCTCCGTTTGTTTTGGCTTTTATCTAGGATCGATTTAGCCTAAACACAATATTCTTATCGTTACAAGCCTCTTTTCCATGTGCTTTTAGATTCTCTTCCCAAGTTGTTATCAGCTAGCTACAATGGCCTCCATTCTTAACCAGACTCAAGAATCATCAAATGTTCTTGGGCATGTCAGATGTGAAAGCTACTTTCTTTTCTCCGGAGAAAGTAGCTTATCCGATGCTTTCAGAGCTTTCTTATATTTTCTCGGTCTTGCCTACTGCTTCATCGGCTTGTCAGCCATCACCTCTAGGTTCTTCAAATCTATGGAGAACGTCGTCAAACATTCTCGCAAAGTGGTTTCAGTTGACCCTGTTACTAAAGCTCAACTCATCACCTACAAGAAAGTCTGGAACTTTACCATTGCAGACATCAGTTTGTTGGCCTTTGGAACTAGCTTCCCTCAGATTTCTCTCGCTACCATTGATGCTTTTCGCAACTTGGGCGAGCGCTATGCTGGAGGTCTCTACCTTCTTCCTTCTTCCTTCTTCCTTCTTCTTCTTTCACTTTTAGCTCCTTTAAAAGTCTGACACACTCATTGTTTTGTTGTATAGGTCTTGGTCCTGGAACGCTTGTTGGCTCTGCTGCTTTTGATCTTTTCCCTATCCACGCTGTCTGTGTCCTCATGCCTAAAGCTGGAGAACTCAAAAAGATATCCGACTTAGGCGTTTGGCTTGTCGAGCTTGTTTGGTCTTTTTGGGCCTACATTTGGCTTTACATTATCCTCGAGGTGTAGTGTTTACTGTGAAACTATCAGCTTCTGTTCAATTATATACTCATTTAAACAGCTGTCTAAGATGGTGTTTCTTTTCATGTGTCACAAAGGTGTGGTCACCAAATGTAGTTACACTTGTGGAGGCATCATTAACGGTTCTGCAATACGGTTTTCTTCTAGTTCACGCGTATGCGCAAGACAAGCGTTGGCCTTACTTGTCCTTACCAATGTAGGTTTCTTCTCCAGCCTATAGTACTACTAGCTTCTGCAAAATGGATTTCCGCTAATGATTTGAATATTTGTGTTTGTATTATGATAATCAAAGGTCAAGAGGTGATAGGCCAGAGGAGTGGGTTCCAGAGGAGACTGATACATCCATAGATGACAATGATGTTCATGACGTCTATCCGGATGCCGCTCAGGGAGCTGCTGAGTCAGGAAACAGAAACATTGTTGATATCTTCTCTATTCATTCAGCTAACAGTGATGCAGGTAACCTCAGCGTAATTACCAACGCCGCCTGTATTTGCTTTTATCTCTTCGGTTGTAATATATCAAAATTCCCCCTGTACCAAACACTTTTGCAGGGATCACCTATCACACAGTGGCAGATAATTCAGCAGAATCTTCTACTAAGAGGGGTAAGGCAAAGAAGAAGGCTACAGTTTTCGACACTTGGAAACAGCAATTCGTAGATGCAATCACGGTAAGAATCTTCATCTAACCATGTGGTTTTAGATTCTTCTATCCCATACCACCTTGTGGGCTTTTAGATCACCATTATCAACACAATTTTTTTTTAACTTGTTTCTCTTCCTTAATCGAACAGTTGGAAACATCAGAATCAAAGAAAGTTGATAGCATTTACCTTCGAATAGCCAAATCATTTTGGCAATTGGTCCTTGCCCCTTGGAAAATACTTTTTGCATTTGTGCCACCTTGCAACATTGCTCACGGTTGGATCGCTTTTATCTGCTCGCTTCTCTTTATCAGCGGAGTAGCCTTTGTTGTCACAAGACTTACCGATCTTATAAGCTGTGTCACTGGTACACACATAAAGCTCTGGAAAATTCCATCAAAAATGATTCAACATTCATGTTAGCTCTTGAACAATTGTTAACTCTTTTTTTTTTTTTTTTTGCTTCGGTTTGCAGGTATAAACCCATATGTGATAGCATTCACAGCACTCGCAGCTGGAACCTCATGGCCAGATTTAGTAGCAAGTAAAATTGCTGCAGAGCGACAACTAACTGCAGATTCAGCTATAGCAAACATCACCTGCAGGTAAGAAAAAGTTCAAAACTCATTTCAAACAAAACAAAGATGTTCCTTTGGTGATACTTTTTTTTTTTTGTTGGGCAGTAACTCGGTGAACATATATGTGGGGATTGGAGTTCCGTGGCTGATAAACACAGTATACAACTACTTTGCATACAGAGAGCCTCTATACATAGAAAATGCGAAAGGGCTAAGCTTCTCTCTGCTGATATTCTTTGCGACATCAGTAGGATGTATAGTGGTGCTTGTGTTGAGAAGGTTGATTATAGGAGCTGAGCTTGGAGGTCCAAGGCTGTGGGCTTGGCTTACTTCTGCTTATTTCATGGTGCTTTGGTTCGTCTTCGTTGTTCTTTCTTCTCTGAAAGTGTCAGGCATCATATAGAAGCAAACAAAAGCCAAGGAGAAAGGAGTTAGTTTACCTGTAATAATTTGCAAGGCAGTTTGGCTAAACCATGTATTACAAATCTAAAGCATATTGAAAATGAACTGGGGTTGGGTCATTGCCTATATAGAAGGGTTTCTACGATCCATTGTTACATGTTTTTATGATAAAAGAAAAAGTAGTTAGGAACTTAGGGCGGCAAATTTGGTTGTTTTCGTGTACTTTTTACTTTTAGTAGCATCACTAATACAAATGTTAACCCTCTCAACTTGGTGATAAAACACAGATGGTATCACAAGTGTTTAGAACTAGAAAGCGAAAACACGATTAAGCAAAACAAAATGAGCTTATAGTTAAATTCTCCGGACACTCGGTTTTCAAAAGATATAGTAGCAGTTAAGTCCCTGCCTAGATGGCAGACAGATAAATTCACAGCTACAAAAGGTGGTATTGGGCATACACCAGTTGGGTTCTAATTTTTAAGGTTTAAGCAAGAGCGCCGGTACAGGCTGTAGCAGGACCTGCCTCCACCTGCGTCTTGGCCGAGCTGTACTTCTTGGTTATAAACCTGTTCCCAAGCATCAAAAAGAACATATCAAGGATATATAAATTCAGACAAGAGACAAATTCTACATGTTGATAAGTTCAAAAAAAAGAAAGCAGGAGCTGCTAGCTAACCTGAAGAAATCTCTCCAAAGCAACTCATACATCAACCAGTTCAATCCCGTATCACCAGGTCCGTTCCTGATATAAAAAAAAATCATTTCAAAGAATTTGTAAAAACTAGAGACAATATGCCCTTACTACTATGTCAACCTAGAAAGATGGACCAATTTACCTTGGAGTAGAGGCGGCGGAAATAGTTTTCTTGAGCTCATCGAACATGGAACGAGGAGAGATGCTTCCCATGGCTAACCAAGGAGATATCTTACAAGAGAAGTTAGCACCAAACACGCTGTTATTGCCTCCTTTGTGATTTCCCCCCTTGGTCAATCGAGCTTGACAATCAGCTGCAAAGCTCTTTAGCCTAGTCAACGCCTCTGTCTCTCCTCCAACCATCGTCGGTTTCCCCTCCTGGACAGAACAAAAATGTTTTAACTCCTAAGCATAAGTGTAAGAATAAGAGAGAGAGAGTGCAAAAGGCATGGACTGAAACTGGACCGAAAGAGAAACGTTCATTGATTCATCCTACTACAAAGTTAAGTCTGTGATGGACTTTCAAGTAGCACTTAGTCTGCTAACATCCAGTGGAAATTATAAATCACTCCCCGTGTTGGAAAAATTCTGAACCTTTCAACGAAGACAAGTTTCTACTTTTTCTAAATGCTCAAAAAAAAACAAGGATAGGTTTAAGAATGAATAAAAACCTGGCTGGTTCTGGGAGTAGGGTTGATGCCGAGGTCCAAGAGAGAAGGAATATCGCCAAGCTGAACGTCACCACGAGAGGGGAAGCTCTTCAACTGATCCAACGCAGCGATAGTCTTCCTAATCTCAAGTTTGTGAACCTTGTCCTTGAAGGCACCGTAGTTAGAAGGCAAGTCTTGGATCTTGAAAGGCAAGTCGTCCAAATGATAGAGAGTGCTTCCCCAAAAGTACTTCACTTCGACGCCTTCCTCCTTCATAGCACTCTCTATTTTCCCTTCCGCCTTGACCTCGTCGTGAGACACTTCCCTGTGTGCGTAAATCGCGTCTGCTCCGATCTCCTTTGCCAATTCCACCAGAACAGTTTCCGGTTTCCCCACCCGTACAACGAGATTGGAGCCCCTCGCCTCGAGATTCTTCCGGAGCTCGGAGACGGATTCGATCAGAAACTGGGCGCGAAAGGGACCGGTTTTGTCGAAACCGGAGGAGGATTTGCCGTAGTCGCGAGGGTCGAAGCAGTAAACGGGCAGAAGAGAGAGGGACTCGTCGTTGGCGGAGTTGAGACACTCGTTGTCGTGGACGCGGAGGTCGTTACGGAACCAGACGAGGGCGGATCGGCGGAGAGCGGCGGCGGAGGAAGGATCGAATGGGCGGCGGGGGACGATGGAGAGAGGGGAGTGGAGAGGGTTAGCGGAGAAGGAGGAGGTGATTCTCGGAGGAGAAGGAGAAAGGGAGGAAAGGGAGAGGTGGGTGAGGTAAGAGGCCTGCGTTGGGATCTTAACCTTGTTTGGATGATGTGCAAAGAGTTGTGAGAATCTAAACTGGGTCGACAAGGAGAGAGACAGGGAGGCGATTGGTAGAGAAGAAGTTACAATGGTGGCGACTGCTTCTTCTTCTTCTGTCGATTTCCTTTCTGCGTTTTGGTTCTCTACTACTACCACATTCGATTCCATTTTCGTTTTGTTTGAGAGAAGAAGAGAGGAGTGTGTGTGTGTGTGTGATGAGGACGATAAAAGCTATCCTCAGATTCTCTACCTCTTCCCACACTCTTTCATTTCTCCTTTTTTCAAGCCCAATGGGTTTCAAAATGTTACAAGCTGAACGAACAAGAAAAGGGCCGCACCGTATAGCTATGCCTCTCTTTTTTCTTTAAATAAATTGACATGTTGGTTTTCTCTTGCCATTAACCAATGTTTTGAAAACCGGACCAGACACCGACTCGGTGAAGCTACTGCTTAGACCGGTCGAATCAGGTTTTTTATTTATATAAAAATATATATATAATTATATATTTATACTATATAAACTTTACTTCTACATATAATATTTTTCTCTATTCTTTTTTATTAACTCAAAATAAACAACAAACATAAATCTGATTAGTATGAAAACTAAAAAAAATTTAAAAAACAAATAATTTACAGCTAAAATAATCATATTTATTTATTTTTACAACTAACATTTCAAATTTTAAGAATATGGTAAAATAAAAATAGTATATGAAAGTCAAAAATATACTTTTCGCATTTTTTCTTAGAACAATTAAATAGTGATAGTTGAACACTAATTATAAAATATTAAATTTTAGCTAGTAATAATTAAAAACACTTAATTATATGTTAATTTTCAAGAACCGGGTTTCAAAATTAAACCGGGTCACCGGTTTTACCGGATTTCAGCCGGTTTTACTGGTTTTTATCGAATCCGGATTTTAAACCAAAAAAAAAAGATTTTCTATATTATTTAATTATTACATTACATGTGTATTCACACTGAAATGTTAATTTATTTTATAACAACATATTTTATTTAATAAATTAACTTACAAAGACAAAGCTTGAGTAATACGATATTGGATGATCTAATGTTTTGGTGTAAAAGTTTATCCTTGCTATACGTCATTTGCTTGTATAATATAATTAGAGGAAGTCACACAGAAAAGACATATATAAAATAAATTCAAACTATTGGAGACCAAATACAAGAAGATAAATTAACCTCATTGAAAGCTTCCTAATGGCTAACTATCCTTATGCACTAATGATCTTCAGCATTTACAAAACAAAACAAAAAACTGATGCGTCAGTACGTACACACTACTACTTAAACCTTTTCTTCGACTAGCAGCAAAACATTCAGAAAACTTTGACATCAGTCCCATCATCCAGAACAACTTTATACGTGTCTTAATTCCCAAAAGGAAAAAAAGCTAACCATAATATACTCACGAACTCTACAGATCAACCAACCTAATTACTCGAACCATTCGTAAACAGACTTTCCTGAAAAGTAAATATCTATGTATATTCTCAAGTCCATTCTTGTTATCGCCAAATATAGTTTAGATTTAACAAACGCAAACACATATATATACACATGACACGCCTCAAACATTCATATACGAAAATTTACTAACCATCAAATTCATATAGGTTAGTAACAAAAAATAATTAATAGGACCAACAAAGAAAACGTGAGGCTTGGCTGTTGTAAACCCTTTATGTTGGAGAATATGTCAAAGAAAAGGTTCAAGGATATAACATGCAATGTCAATGGTGAGGAGCTCATGTTGGAGGAGGGGAGCACGTGCAAATTACATTGAAACAAATTTCCTGTTTGTTGGTTTGCACGTGCCCTGCTTCTCCAGCGTGAAGGTTCTCACCCGCATTTCCAACAACATATGTGAGGTTTTGTAATATGAGGAGAGGTGTGGTTATGGAAGCTTTGTATATATAGGCCCAAAGATCGCATTAATGGAACCTATACATATATACACACGAATATGTATAATTCATATATTGGCGTGAGTGTGTTTTACGTTAGGCAAAAGAATCATGCCATGCCATGCCATGCCATGATGGCATCGCACGCAAAAGAAGGGCTGACGGAGAAAAGTGAGAGAGTGAAGAGAGCTAAAAAGAAACTAGGTAACAAATACATTGTCTAATACTCTTTTTTTTTTTACATTGTCTAATACTCGCTAGTGTACAAGCTTTTATTTTCATCAATTTTTTTTTTTTTATAAACGTGGGTCTTGTCTGTCCTAAATTTCCCAAGCTCTACATAAACCGTAGGTGTACCATATGAAGTGTTGTTTGCAGGATCCTAGGCAGTCTGTCACGCTTCGACAAGCAATATCTTAGGCCTACCTCTCTACTAGCATCTATTCTATAGTAAGAAACATAATATCCTCAATCCTCTTATACATCCGTTAAAATTTCTCTAGTTTCTTTTTGTAACAAGAAAGATTTCAAAAAGTATCGAAAATTAAACAAATGCTATAAATCATATCGGAATGCTAGTTTTTAAAATTATAACTTTCGGTGTTAATTTACTCGATTCTAGTATATTTTATAAACATATATGGAGATATTTGACTATAACTAAGTAACTGAGATTCACCAAACGTGTAATTAAAGTTCCTATGTATCCAATATACTCGACTACTCCCGAAATATGCACAAATGAAAATAAAATTAATCACAGATTCATCAAATTACAACTGATATCCTATAGTTACATATTGATTGCTAATCCACATTACATTTTCTTAAGCTATTGTAGTATTTTTGAAAGCCTTTACATTCAAATATGGAATTATGCATTTTCTCTGTAACGTTTATATTACATAAATAAAATGTTATCATAGTTTTCTCTGTATATCATGATGACAAATGCCAAAGTATAATAGGAGACTCATTTGAATAAATACATACATGTGTGTGAGAGAGAAGGATCAAAAGGGGAGAAGGTGGGTCGTCAAAGACTGTTGGGGGCAAAAGAAGAGAGGAATAATGGAAGAGTGCACGTAGGGCTTTGCGTGTTGGCCTAACTTTCTCTAACACTAAAGAAAAACATTCAAAATATGATGAGGACCCTATATGTTGATATCATTCCTCCCTCTCACATTAATTGTGTATAGTATTTGGTCTATGTATATACTGTTTAATCCTCGACGCGTGTGTAAACATAGACTCTGGATAGGTAAATATGATCCGTAGCTTGTGTCTTACTAAGTTACAAGCTAGTTAAAATGATATATTAATTGAAGAGCCTAATCGATCGGCGAATGATTAAAGTTACTCAACACTTGTACATATAGCATAGTGACATCAAATGTAAATGTTTAGAGTTCACCTATTGTGAAAAAGTATTAACATGTACATGCAGTTTTGGTTGATAACTACTAGAACGATGGGAAGAGACAGTGATTATAGAGATTTTGCAATTATATAATAACATGTAGTATTATAACATGTTGAGAAAGTATCACTAAAACTATAAATTAAAAACTACTCAACCAATTGCAAAATAGAAAATGTAATTATTCACACAAGTTTTGATATAGTTAAAGTTCATTAATAAAAATCAACTACTGAAACATCAAATTATTTTTTGAACATCCTACATATCGGGGTGAAAGAAGTACACTATAATAAGCTTTGGGTGATGATTAAAACGAAACCAAGATGGAACTGCAGCAAGAAGGTAGTGCGATACACGAACTAGATGGTGTCACCCAGAGAATAGATGAATCAGCAAAGAAATCTTTTGACTTGTAAAGAAAAAAAAAAGGAGACAGAGAGGTCTGACAATGAAGTCATCACCAAATCTATAAAACACATTAAAGCTTACGTGTCCGTATCACACTCATGTTTCCTACTATAAATGCTCACTCATTAAATATGGGACACTGTCTAATGAATGCTTAAATTTGTTGTTCAGTAACTTGAATGCATATGGAGTGTCCAGAGATCTCAAAAGGGTTTGGAGAGAGCTCTCACTCAGTGATCTTTGACGACGCACGAGTGTTGACCTAGCTAAGAACCGCTGACGCCATCAGCAAAAAAGCAAAAAAAACAGCTACACAACAAAGACTTTTCTTTGACCAATCCAGCATCGCATGATGATTGCTTATTGTTTTTTTTTTTTGATCCACAATACTACAAGAATTCATAAACTCACAGCATCACAGAAATGATGAAGAGACGGGGCTAAGCTAAAGATGAATGGGTCAATAAAAGCCCACTAAAACCTTTTCTTACACTGGATTAAAGTTGTAATATATTCTAAGAAAAAAAAAAATCTCTAACACAAGAGAAGAAAGAAGAAGTAGCATTGACAGAATACAAGGGAGATAATAATAGTAGCACCCCACCAAAATCCAAAATGGAGGGGGTTTATTTCTTAGCATAGGTGATGTGCATAGGGGTTTGGTGAATGGTGAAACCTTCAAGACCGTGCATAGCAGCGGTAGACTGCATCTCATCAGCAAACTCAACGAAAGCAATACCTGGCTTGGCAGCAACCATCCTAACCTCCTTGAAGCCATGGTAATTGCCGAAGAGTTCCTGAAGCCTCTCAGGAGTTGTGTCGTGAGGAAGGTGTTGGACAAAGAGGATGTTGTTTGGGGGTGCGGGTGCCTCGGGAAGATTGCTTTTGACACCACCACCACCACCACCACCACCACCACCAGGGTATGGTACTTGCGAAAGCTGTGGGGTCAAAATAAGAGGAGAAGGATTAAAAGAGAAGGAGAAAGAAGTGAATGAAGAAGATTAAGAGAGAAAACTCACAGGAGGGGCAGATCCATAGACACCAGGATATGGTGGGATGGGCATACGTGTATTATCATGGTGCTGCTCTTTCTTTTTCTTACCACCTGCACTTCCAAAAACAATACAGATTCATCGACAATAAAATTGTTTGTTGGTAAAGAGGGCAAAAAAAGATATCCCAAAGTAATGAAGGATGGTTGTGAATGTGAAGTAACAACAACTATTGATCAATGAAGAATGTACAAAAAAGAAAGAAAAAAAAGAGAGTAACAACAAGTGTCTAATTAATACCTTTCTCCTCGTGTCGCTTTCGTTTCTCGCGAGGAACAAAGGTGCCGTCAGCCTTGGCAATAACATCTGATTTCGTTTTAGCAAATTGTATTCTCTGCATTGATATGATGCATCAAAGTAAGTATGAGAGAGAGCATATCACAGAGCAGATAAATAAAACAACCTAAAAAAAAATCCAAATTTTCTTCAAATAAACCACAAAAACAACAACTAAGTAGAAAAAATCACCAGCATTCTAAAGTGAAGGCATCTCAATGAGAGATACATCAGCAGCAAAAGGGGGGGGGGGTACTGTACCATGGGTTTGTCGTAGAAGGGGAATCCATTCATCTTGGAAATAGCATTGGAAGCAGATTCAGGATTGTCGAACACAACCCAAGCTTGCCCTTTGTGCTTCAATGTCTTAAACGCCAACACCTCCACTATCTTCCCGTACTGCGAGAACACCGCATTTAGCGACTTCTTCAGCTCTGTTCATTATTTATTAGTTAGCCTTCCCCATCATTCATGGAGAAGTAGAAGAATAATAATAATCAAAATATATATATATATATATATATATATAAATCAAAAGAACAAGGATAACAAATTAGTACCATCGAGCTTGACTTTTTCGTTGAGATTATTGATGTAAATCGTCTGGTTTGGAGAAGACACCTCCGATCCAGCTTTATTTGCTGCCGCCTCCTCCTGCTCCTGCATCATCATCATCTCCATTCTTCTCTAACCCTCCCGATTTCGACACTTCACCACCAAATAAGTAAGTATTCGTTAAGCTCTAAGCCCACTCTTTAGCCCAATCATTCTGTTAATGGGCCTATTTGTTTGCTTTATTTTATTCTAACCATCCCTATGCTCTTCTACTAAGACTCTATTCTTTAAAGCCCTAAACCCAATACCTAGCCCAATCATTTAATTAATGCGCCCGTTTACTACTTGCTAGAGTAGTCCTAGTCGCTTTTTGAAGCAAACTTGTGTTATCGTCCTAGTCATGCTCATGCATGAAGATTTGTCTGCTATGCTTCCCTTGTTTTACACATTATTTGAGTGATTATGAAATGACATGGGATCGTTCCAGCTTGAATCAACATGTACACACTACTACTGCTGATTTTATGGATTACAAATGTTCTTAGAGACCGTTTGGTTCCGCAATAACTTCGACGTACATTATCTTGTCACCAACATCATTATTACATTGCATGAAAAACAAGGATGAGAAGAGCAGTAGTCTTGCAGGAGAGCTCGGCGTGATCTAGTCAAGAAGAAGCTTATTAGTCAATCAACGTTTGGTGTGAGCAGCAACTCTGTTTACTGCGGTGGAAATCTATGGATGAGTGGATGGTTCAAGCGGTAGCACGGTCTAGCTAACTGTGCGGCAAAGGTTTTGGCTAGATCGGTGGAGCCGAGGCATACATCTTCGCCTTTATCCAGAACCTCCGGTTTCGACCGGGCTGAGGCATTCACTCCGAATGCATCCGTAAGAGCCGTCGTTAGTGGTAGATGTTGTGTGTGCTGAATTTGCAGGTTATCAAAGGCGTGGTTGTGAGGAAGCTGTAGGTTCGGTATGGTTTGAGGGCGGCCAATTCTCCTATGCTCGTGGCAACTTAGCGACCGCAACAATGAGACTCCGGCTATCAGTGCATAGCAAACCTAGACAATGAGCGCTATTTGTTATTTGAGTTAGTGTCACTTGCCCAAGTTATTCTTCTAGTTTACTGTGTTTTTCTTTTGTTTTTAGGTGTTGTTTAGTTGTTTTTATTTTTTTCTCCGCTACTAGTTTTCTTGTAATTTCTGTCAAAACAAAAAAAAAAACTTGGTATAAAATCTTAACATTTACACCAAAAGAAAAAAAAAAAAACAAGGATGAGAAGAAACATTTTATTTCAGTAAGATAGTTGCATATACTCCTAAACTTCAAAGAGTTATGATTCACTTGAAAAGCTGCAATATTATGGAATCTTTTTTTTTTAGAGAGTTATCAATCACGGTCACCATGGCCACATGGGTATATGATATTTTGATGAATTTCTAGATTCCCATACAACTCTATCCCAACTTGGGGAATGTTTTGACCAATGGAGAATTTTATCCTGTTCATAAATTATAATCACCTTCTCGCTATTTGTCATTGGTTAAACAATAATACTTCAATAAAGTTACCCCAACATGGCAAAAAACTGGATACCCATTGTTTCGCTATTCCCACGGCTGCCGCGAGAGGCAAACCCAGTGGAAACTAAACCAAACTGTGCATGTGTACATCAAAATACTAATTAAAATAACATTTTCACCAAACTTGTTGCAGATTTATAATAGTTGTAATGGTTTTCAACATTAAGAGTGAGAAAAAGGGGGAAATGTAATGATTCAATTAACCAACTTTAGGATTAAGACCCATACTGTGTGTGTGCGATATATTATTTGATCATATAAAAGTAAGTTTTAAATTAAGATGAAAATATAGTAAACGTCATTAAGCAATATAAGCTTTAGTGCTCGAATTTTATTTAAAAATACATGCTGTATTTGAGAAAATCAGAATATACCATGTGAATAATATTTGAATGACGCAAATGCCAAATTATGTTATATATATATATATATATATATGGGAAATCGGCCAAAAAACACTGAACTTTTCAAGAATTGCCCAAATAAACCTGTACACTTGTCTGGTCAATAAAATCCTGAACTTTTATCGATTTATTTAGATTATTAAGAAACTTATGATTAACTGACCAAATTAGCACACCGTTAAACGAGAATTAAGACAGTGTTAACTATTGGCGTTAAGTGAAACGACGTCGTTTCATTTTACACGATTTGAAAATAAAAATTGGTAGACACCGGAGTTCGAACCCATGTTATTTAGATCACCGGAGTTCGAACCCATGTTATTTAGATCAAATAGCAAGGTATTTTACCACTAGGCTAGTGGCTCATTCAATGTAGGAATAGACACGTTTAGTTTTATTTGGTATTGATTTTCAATATAAAAAATTCTCTAAAAATTTCAAAGGTCTTTAAAATTCCAAAAATTTGAAAAATAAAGATTTTTTTATAAAATTAATTTTGAAACTGAAATTAAAAATAAAATTTTATTTTTCCTTTAAAAAAACAAAAATCTTCCAAAATTTTCATTTTTAAAAACAAATTCAAAAAAAAATTCATTTTAGGATTAAAATTTTTGAAAATAAATAAAAAAATCGAAAATAGCAAAAAAAAAGTTATAAAAATAAATTCGAATCTGAAAATAATTCGAATCTATAAAATTTTTTTTTTTAATTTTATTATTTTTTAAAAAATGCCCAAAAAGAAAATTTTCATTTTTCAAATTATTAAAAGAAAAATTGAAAAAATAAAATAATTCGAAAACAAAATTCAAAAAAGTGATAAAAAATTTCAAATCTGAAAACATATAATCAGAAACTATAAAAAATAATTTATTGTTATTATTATTATTTATTTTTTTATAGTTTCTGATTATATGTTTTCAGATTCGAAATATTTATAACTTTTTGGAATTTTTTTCGATTTTTTTCAATTTTTTTTTATAATCCGAAAAATGAAAATTTTCTTCTTTGGAATTAAGTTTTCAGTTTTTAGAAATTTTAAAAATCTTTTTTAAGTTTTTACATAATTTTTTTATATTCAATCAGTACCAAATATAATTAAATGTGTTAGTAACTTCATTGATTTAGCCACTAGCCTAGTGGTAAAGTACCTTGTCATTTGATCCAAATAACCCGGGTTCGAACCCAGTGGTCGACTTGATTTTATTTTACAAATCATGTAAAACGACGTCGTTTCACTTAACACCAACATTTAACGATGTCATTTTTATGTTAAATCTGTTGACGGTGTGCTAAATTGGCAAGTCAACGAAAACATTGTTAATTAATTCTAAAGTCAATGAAAAGTTTGTGTTTTGTTTGACGAGTCCATATATGCAGGTTTCTTTTGGCAATTCCTAAAAAGTTCAGTGTTTTTTTGGCTGATTTCCTATATATATATATATATATATATATATATATATATACATATTGTAGACCAATGTTATTTAAAGTAAAAACAAGACAGTAAAAGGCGTGGAGCATTAAGGTCTTTGTCAATTTGTAAAACATAATAGAAAAAAAAGCAGAAGAGAAATTTCCAACGGAAACCCAAATCATTCTCTTCACGACAAAACACTTATTAGGTTCTGATGTGTAAAATGGTCTTAAAGCCATATTCTGAAAATGACCCAAGCTAAAGCATTAAAAGCTATATTTGATGAGAATATAAAAAGAGGAAAATAAATATTTATTTGTAAAAACAAAGAAAATAAGTGCAAGATTCATCAAAGCAAGGAAGAGGGCCGACGATTGGGACAGTCTCTGAGGCTTAGCATCTAAGCAAACACACTTAAAATGACAATATTCCTCTGTGTCTGTTAGTTTAGTTATGATTTTTCTTCCAGTTCATATTATAAATAAATCAAGCATGCAATGCGTTATATGATAAATGGTGCTTCCTTCGAGCCATAGAGGAGTCATACTTCAAACAAAAGTCGAGAGTAAACTGGCTAAAGAGGGGGACCTAAACACAGCTTACTTTCACAGACTAGTCCAAGTGCGTGCATCTTTCAACTCAATCAGATCGTTCACGCTACCTTCAGGAGCTCTACTCACGGATCCTATTGCCATGGGCCTCCACGCTATCAGTCACTTTCAAGCTATCCTAGCTCTACTCACGGATCCTATTGACTGAATGCGTTATATCATCCCCTGTTTTTGCTATCCATATATGAAATTGTAAAAACTGCATATAGAGATAGTCGCTGCCTGGTATTACGAGATACACAAACCAGCATAATACTTAAATATGATAAGTGATGATATATGTATGCTCATATTTTTTCTATCTAGTACATTTGCTTCAATGCAAAAAAAACTGGTATATATATTAGAATGCTCGAGTAATTGTCAATAGACTGAATAGTCACAAGCGGTTCAACAACTTGTGGACTTTCTTTTGGGCGTATGACTCTTGATAAAGATTTATGAAGAAAGTGGCAGACACTTTTTTTTTGTATTGACCCAAAAGGAAATTAGTTTCCAAAGTAATTACAATAATTATGATACATCAATTTCTAGTTGTGATTACTAGTAATTCATTATGTTGACTGTGTAATACACTATACCATCCATTGATATTTTCAAGACGTTGGTGATTAATGTGTTATACATGATACAGTCCCATAAGGGATGGTTGGTCCAACACCAAAAAACACACACAATTATTTGAGTATCAAAAATATATAAAACATAAATTATATTTTTTAGCAAATAAATAAGAAAAGAAAACAATATGAAAGTTTGGTTTTGAACTTTTTTGGTTGCCACAGCCTGTATAAATAAGGGGATCTAAAACCCATGCATACACATAATAAGCAGCTATACTCTCTCTGCCTAAATCTTTTCCTTTTATATCCGTTGTCTTTCTCTCTCTCTCTATATTATATATAAATAGAAACCATGGGAATAGCAGAAGAAAGCAGCAAGCCAATGTGGGGGAGCATCAGCCACGCTTCTCCAGGCCACGCTCTCAGTGGCAAAATCATGATTTCCTCCGTCATCATCCTCTCCGTCGCCCTTACTATGATCATCTGCTTCCACAGCTACGCCAGATGGCTATTCCGTCGTCAGAACCGTCGCATTCGCCGCCGGATTCGTGCTCACATCCTTTCTCTCTCCTCCTCCTCTCTCACCCCTCTCGATCCAGCGGTGCTCGAGAAGATTCCGATCTTCGTTTACTCCTCGGAGACTACTCATCAATCGCCACTGGAGGAGTGTTCCGTTTGCTTGTCGGAGTTCGAGGAAGATGACAAAGGCCGTCTCCTCCCGAAATGTGGCCACGCTTTTCACGTAGATTGCATCGATACTTGGTTCCGTTCCAGTTCCACTTGCCCTCTTTGCAGAGCTCCGGTTCAACCAGAATATCTGTCGACACTACCCGAACAAGCCGCTCCGGTTAAACCGGTCGAAGACATTGAAACCGGAAGTTCTTCTTCCTCCTCCTCTTCTTCTTCTTCTTCTTCTTCGCCGTTGAGGTTTCCTCTGGAGGCGTGCGAGAGAGAACCGATAGATTTGGTTGGTCTCACGGTGGAGATTCCCGCAGAATTTGAAGGCTCTGTTAACCCGGTTTTATCATTGAAAAGGTTATGGAGCATCTAAACCGGATGTGGCTTGTGGGCCAAGCAAGCAAACTCAAAAAATGGTTTGTATTTTTGCCAAACCGCATGAACTTTCAGCAGGCCACCAATGCCGGCCTACGCGGGCGTCATTCCTGGACCCCGAGAGCGTCTTCTTTACATAGTGCTACTGGCCTAAGAAGAGCTTTTCATTACATTAAAGTTTCATTTGTTAAGTGTATTTATTTAGCATTGTCTCTTGAAAGTTGAAACCAGTTGATTATAAATTCCAAAAAGATGACTCGGTTGTGAATATTGCAGCTAAAGTAGAAGTAGTAATTTATTAAGACAAATCGTAATCATTGTTGGAATGGGAATCAGATACCACTAAATAAAACTGACCCGATTCCACAATTATTTAGAGATAAAAAAAAAGAACACATGAATGATATTAAATGGAATAAGTAACTAACATAGTGACATGTTATAGTATAAAGTTAATTATGCAATTAGTCCACCCACGAAAGGCACTCCGGTTTGTCCGATCCAACCTTCGCCAACAAGGAAATTGGTAACAGTGAAATTTGAAGCATCAGTAGCGTTAATGACATGATAACCTGGCCAAGTGACTCTGTTTGTCGTGCTAGAACCAGGTCCTGTGTTATTGTATTCCGCATAGTAAAGTGTGCTCAATGCGAAATCTCCAGACCATGCATTCCAGCCAGTCGGGTCAAGAAACCCGTCTATGTAAGTCTGCATAACAACGGTTCTCGAATATTCCTTCCACGGTCGACCCAGATAAGTTTTTACTGTATAGCTGCTCGAAGCCAAATCATCCGCGGGTCTTATCGTACACCCATGTAGCACCGTTCCAGTGTTCTGGTTCGGGTCGGTACGACCTTGAGCTGTAACCTCGTTCGCCTGACCTTGACGAGGCTGACGTGGATACAAATTACACTTTTGTAACACCACTGCAGCATTACCGAATATAAAGTCAACCGTACCATAAACATCACACTCACGATAAAACTGCCTTAGAGAATGCGTATATAAGGTATCTTGATAGGCTTCAAAACTGCAACTATAGAATACAGAGAAGTCTCCACCACTCCTCAGGGCGACGGCTTGACCCTTGCTTGGTCCTGCCGTATTGCGGATTGTTATGTTCACGCCAATGAAGTTAGGACCTGATACAACTGCGATTTGTGAACATAGAGTTAGTTGATTTTTTTTTCTGGAACAATAGAGTTAGTTGATTATTTCGCTAAACAAAACTAAAATAATTAAGATTAGTTGGTTAGCGAGGGTGGTTATGATAAAGAATTCTATTAGAAATAATTAAATTATTTGGAAATAAATAAAGTTTGATTAGTTTAAGGGACTATGGTATTAGGTTAGTTGAAGACACGACGAATTGACGTGGAGTCAAGACTTTCGATGGACCACCCGACCAAGTCGCCTTCTGTTGCATGGGAAAAGTCTATATAAAAAGCCAAGTGGACTTGCAATAATTTTTTGAAAAAATGTTTTTGTTCGTTAAAATTATTGTCTCAAAATAGTTTTCCTTTTTTTTTATAAAGGTGTCTTAAAATAGTTAGCTATATTTGATAAAAATGTTTTTAAAATTCTAACTATAATATGCCTTGATCATATTTTCAAATAATTGCTTACTTTGAGTCTTTGAGGTGACTAAAACTCTAATTATAATATGTTTATCCAATTTCAGCCGCATATTATGTTATTCTTCTTTGATTGTTTTTTACTTTATGTTTTGTGAGATTATTTACATATATGAAGTAGCACTTACTAAATGTAGCGGACTTGAAGGTGGTCCATCCATCAACGACGCTCCGGTTTCCGGTGATAACAGTTTGGTTAATGCCGTCACCGATCATCATCACATACCTCTTGTACTTAGGAATCTCCACATTTTCCTCGTACAATCCCGCGGTTACGTAGATCAAGAAATAACCGTTACTACCGTCAGTTTTATTAGGCGCGGCAGCTACAGCTTCGTTTATAGTCGTGAAGTTTCCCGTCCCATTCTGATTCACCGTCACGATATCGCTGACCTGAACAGCGTCTGCTCCAGTCTGGAGAAGCTTTCTCCCAGACTTAGTCACGGTGTTGTAAACGGCACGCGTCCTTTCCGTCATTTTTAACGGTAGTCTACCATTACGGAAACCGGAAAACTTTTTGAAGCTGGCTTCTGGTTTCCAAACCGGCCTCGACCTTTTCCTGCCTGGTACCCAACCTACAAAGTGAAAACACCAATTTATAACTACATGATATCACAGTACATAATACACATATATCTCAAAAATGCTAACTAGCTAGATACTGTTATTCTACTTGTTTTTGTTGATATAACATTGTGGTAATCATTTCGAGAAGTAAAACACTATCCCACACACATGAAAGCCGAATAAAATGCATATATCGTGCCACATTTTAGAAGATTACGTGCTAAGTAGATCATAATATATGGATAATTAAGAAAAAAGAGGAAAATAAGTGCATGTTTAAATATTTACAGTATTTATATATTTATTAACTTATCACATACCTTTGTAAAGAGAGCAAGAGAGACCCCATAGAGTTTTGTATCGTTGAAAAGATCACCGGAGAGACCATTTTCAGATGCCGTGGATTTAAGTCCTTCAAGACAAGTCTGTTCGTTTGTGATCGCAGCGCTTAGAAATGTATGAACATCCTCGGCCCTGGAAACCGACAGCGTTTTGGTGGCATCTACGCTCTGTGAGCTACTAAGGAGGAAATCTATAGTCAGGCTGGCTAGGAATTTGCAGTCTTCGAGTGCCCCCACGGTAGATTTAGCAACCACTTTGCCTTTCCGGTTTAGTTGATAGTCGATCAGTGAGATGAACCGCCTGGCACGTGAGATGGACCGTCTAAGAGAAAAACGACCGTAGGAGTAAACATCTCCGGGTTGGTTTGGGAGAATCGATCTACAGTAAGATGGATCCGGTGCGTAGCGACATACATTTGATGGGGACGTGGCGTTTCCGGTGGCCTGAGGTCCTGCGGCGAGAGAAAGAGATGACAATAAGGAGAGGGAGCTAAGGGTGACCAAGAACATGAGAATTTGAGACATCTTTTGATTTTTGTTTAGAGCTTTATTGTGTGTTCGGTTTGAGAAACTGTGTTAAGTGTGTTGGATTATTTATAGGGTTTTGAAGAACGTTGATTTTTGAATACATACTAGTTCAAGTCAATAATTGTGTGTGTACATAATTTGACGGTGCCACAAAGACACAAAGTTCAAACTAAACATATATATATCATATTACAGAATAATATTCACACGTATATATATATATCTGTTTCTCACTAAAACAATTAGACAAATAATTACCGTAACTAAAGCGTAATTAAACTACGTCCTCGACAATCATGAATTGGTGTTCAAGTTGAAGATTGATTGATCTTTAATGACTTTACTTGTATAATAAAATTTTGACCAACTTCTGTTTCCGCAATTTATAATTGTCAACCGACGTTAGGCATTTCAAGAAATTTTCGACTATATAAAACATGTTGGTAAAATAGCACATTACACATCAACTAAAGTCAAGATCTTGACATTGCAAACTTTGATAGACTATAGACTATTGCAAATAGAATTCGTTTTACGACTTTACCTTATGCTGGCTGGGAAGTTTCCATGCCTGTGGTAAATGAGATAAATATTTATAATTCATGTGGAATGACGTCATATTTGACAACATATTTTGATATATAATTGTTGCAGCTTCAATTATTGATCAATTAACTAATCTTGTCGCATTAAATTGGCTGGGTATAAAACTTTAGTTCTTGAGTTAGGAGATAGTTAGAGGACAGCCAGGAGATACATATTTGAATAGAATGTACTAGTAGATATCAATATCTTTTTCTTTTCTGATAATTGAATTCATAAGCTACACATGTATTTTAACCTTAAAATCGTTTCAATATGAATTACACTATTAATAGGTTAACTGTTTGGATTTTTTTTTGAAGGGGGGGAGGGGGAGGGGGGGCGGGGTTCTTTTACTTGATGGCAAACATAACTTGGTTTTCTTTTAATTTCTTAATATTTATATCCTCCAACCCTAATTTCTTAAGATATCTCTCTAGTTTTAGGGTTGAAGCCTATCCTTAGCTTCACCCTAGTAGATATTTATAGGTAGGTATAAAATCATACAAATTATGAGCATATATACAATGAAATTTGGAAATAAACAAGTACAATTAACATTTCTTATGTTTTACAGAAATAAATTATAATTTTATAGTGTTTTCTTATTTAAAAATATATATTTTAAATTTTTATACATTTTTATTAGCTAATGAGATGAGTTTTAAAACTAAAGAAAGTAACTGGTTTTTTTAAAATTATTATTGGTGCAAAATATTATAAAATTGTTATGCAATCATAATTACATACTACGTTTTTAATGTATGAAACTTTTTGAAAATTTATCAATCGAAAACGGGAAAGTAAACATTGGTGATATAGATCAGTGAAATATATTTTTTTGGGAGTTTTCTCGTTTGGATAAATCGTAAGTCTAAAACGAAATGGAATTAAATTAAATTTGGCAGGACATTGACGTTGACTTATTAGTATATTAAATAGTGTCTCAATTCTCAAGTTTGGGATCCCATTTACACCCAAGAAAGTCTTGAAATGTCGACGTTATTCTCATACAACGCGTGAAGAATTTCATGCAATGCCAATGGAGTTGAAGTGTGTTTGCGTAACTAAAGAAAATGTAAAACAAATTTCGTTTAGTATATTGTATTTACTTAAGCAAACCCCACTAGCAGTGCAAGTTGTTCGAGTTACGCGGATAAGGCATGTGCCTTTTCATATTGCATTATTTGACAACAAATAAATACTCTTTTCCGCCGGAATGCTGGCTACTTCTAAAACCGGAGTAGTAATCACTCTTCAATGAAATAACAATACAAGTACATTAAGCATTTCCCCTAAATGCAATATATAGTTGGATATATCATATATGTATTGCCTATTCAACACACACACAGATGAAAAGAGGTATAAACGTCTGCACAAACAGTATACACAGGTTCTAAACTCAAAAAATTCACAAAACAAGTAAATATTGTGCTAGCTGCTTTTGACGTTGTACGGTTATAGCTGATCAGAGCAACTACATCCATTGGTATGAATAGATGCTAAATCTAATCGATGAATAAATAGGGTTCTCAAAATCTTAAATATCCATCCAATACTTTCAGAAACTTCATTTTCATACAATATATGAGAATGTTTTGAGAGCTTATATGTTTCTCATATTTTTTTTTTCTTTTGTGTGGAAACCTTGCTAATATATTCATCAATTTCTTAGCAAGGTGTTGCTGAGAAAATCAATATATATATATATATATATATAATCAAAAAACAAAACACTTGATACTGCTGATTTCAAAACAACAAAGCAAGTGATGGATGTTAAACAAGAAAGAAAACAACGTTTGACAATTGTGAGATAACAAGATCATGTGTCCCATTGAGGCCCGTTTAAGGCATGTATATAAACTATTTAGTAACCATTGGGGATAGACTTGTCCTGAGTTTCTTCAGGGGAGAACACGAAAGGGCCAACGGTGAAGAGCTTCATCTTAAGCTTGTTTTCTATGAGACGATATGTCTGGAGAATGGCTCCGCTAATTCCACGGTTGATCTCGGTCGGATAAGAACATGTATCAGCTGGAGAAAGCTCAAGAAACGCTCTGCACTCTTTAATCTTGATCACCTTCTTCTTTAACCCCTTCACCTCCGATGGAGAAAGCGTCGCCAGGAAATAACCCTTAGCATCCGTCGCTTGGCTAAGCACCGTCACATCCTCTCCCTCGTAACCGTATTCGTCGGCTGTCTCGCATGTCACCCTAGCCACCGCACCTGTCCACGTATGTATGGAATTTAGTATACATTCTTATAATTGTGCATGTCTACTTTTTTAAATGTCAGTAATTAACTTTTAGAAAGAAAAATTAAACATATGTAACTTTTCTTATTTTTTTATGAAGCCGCGTTCATTAATTATCATAATTATATTATGGGGGTGATTGATTGGGTTGTAGGAAATGGCTTTAGCTTTAATTTTTGTCTACAACCCTAAATATCACCAATCATGCTTTATATTAATTTTTACAGCTACAACCAAAAAAGTAAAGCTACAGCAAAAAAAAGTAAAAAATGGCTTTAAAAGCCTTGTTTTCTAAAGCTCCATCTTTTTAGCTGTAGCAAATTTTAAAGCTACATCTCTTAAAGCTAAATCAAAATAATCTACAGACTAAAGTTTAAAGTAAATTTTTTACAGTTACATCTCAACCAATCACCCACTATATATATGATGAAAATTACCTTGGAGAGGGGTAAGCTTGGATCCTTGTTTACAGTAGATGAGACCTTGAACTCCGATCATGGAAGAAAGTAGTTCTCCGTCGGTGATTGTGGCTGCTCCGGCGGCGACCAGGGACGAGAGAAGTAGCATGCATGGAATGAACAAAAACGAACATTGTAGGGCCATTTTCAACGTACTTTTTACTGTATTATAGATGTATAGATGTTTTCGGTTGACGAATGAGATGTTGTACCATGAGAGTTATATAGAGTTTTAGCGACTAGGTTTAGAAATCCAAAATTATATATGAGAATGATGGATGTGAGTTGGGCTCACGTTTACGCTAATGATCCCAATCATTTGCATGATTATGCATTAGAGGACGTGCGGCCACTACCTATAGATGATTTAAGTTCAATTTTATTCCACAATTATCTCTCTTTTCTTTTGCCATACAAAAAATAAATAAAAAATTCGGAGCTTCTAGTTCAGGTGATAAATGGCTCACAGCTGTGAGTTTCGCCATCTATATTCAAAATCCGGCCACTGAAAAATTCACATTCGAAACTTCAGTCCCGAGACCGAAGACCGTTCACACCAGCTTGCTGATTGGTCGCTTCGGTTTCTAGTGTGGACCACTCCGATAGAGTCAAAACATTCGGTTATAAATTTTTTTAAAAATAGCTATATTTTTTCTTACAATTTTTAGGGCATGGCGTTGTTTATTAGAGACTCTACTTGGGTTCTTGGCTTACTAGGGCGTAGACAAGAAACGTTATATTTTCTAGTAGTTTTAGGGCATGATCAGAGCTCGTCCATCGTATCTATATAAAAAAAAACTGAATCAACAACAACAAGAATAGAGAAGTAGGCGGTGGCGGTGGTCATCTGATAAATGGTTGCGAGTCTCCTATTGAAGACAAGGAAAAACCAAATAGTCTCAAACTGCTGTCAGAAGAGAAAAGACTTTTTTCATCTGATGAGTTTTGAGGCCAAGCTAGGCGAGAAGAACGACATGCTAAGGTATAAAACCAAACCTCTCTTCATTGAAGCTGGTAATTCTTTATTTTATAGGCTCATGCTATTCAAACAAACAGAGTCATGAGTCCATCTTTGAACTAGTACATATGCCAATGTCCTCTCAAGATAAAACTTCAACAAACGGTGGTTAAAAGACAGAGATACACCTCCCGGCATACATATATATATATATATATATATGTATGTGTTTTCATTTACAAATTACATCCAACAAAAATCAAACAAGTTAAAGATCAGTTCAACACTTCCGGCCATGTATATAATAATAATACATTCTCCTTTCTCTTCCTGCTGTGTGATAGTTACCCAAAAAAAGCTCTCCTCAATGGAAGTCAACATATCCATCTGTAATGTGTTATCACCAGTTCCACGGTCTTGTTTGTGATTTAGCTGCAAGACGTAGCGCCATTGAACCGCTGCTACTGCTGGGACCATTGCAGATACCCAGCTTTATTATGAACGAAGCCGTGCACCCTTTCTCTATCCCTTCGCTTTCTATCCATATGCATCCTCCCATTAGCCCAACGAACCTAGCCAAAGATCAAATTAAATGCTCTCAACTCTTTTGTTACACACCACATGCTTACATTTCATATACATCTACTTTTTGGTTCGTTACCGTTTGCAGAGAGCTAGACCGAGTCCTGCACCAGAATGGTTCCTCTGAGCTCCAGTCCGAGGCTGCACAAATTTGGTGAAGAGAAAAGGAATGTCTTGCGTGTGAATTCCACACCCTGTGTCCTTCACCTGCACCCACATCATTAACAATTTAAAACATCACACGAACTATGAAGCTATATAATTATGTGGATTGGTTGGGACTAACCTGCACGCATAGGTAGAAGTGATTGTCACTTGGAACTGGATAGAAGTCTGGAGATGGTAATTCTCTCAAGGACTCAGGTTTCATGATAGAAGCTATTATGGAGACGTGGCCTTCCTTGGTGAATTTCACAGCGTTTCCCATGATGTTGAGAATAGTTTGCATCAGACGTTTCTCATCACCTATAGCATAAGCCGGCAAGTCTGCAGAGAGGATCAGATTCGTAGATAGTTTCTTCACCGATGCGATTGGCTTTATCAGAGAGATGACCTACAGATTCAAAGCTTTTTGTGTAAAGATAATGGGACTTCACTGGCTAATCTGGAGGGATATAATTAATTAGTAGTTACCTCTTCAAAGATGGCTTGGAGACTGAATGGTTCATTTTCCAAGAGCAAGCTCCCATCTTCCAATCTCGACAGATCCAGAACGTCGCTGATGAGTGTAGCCACGAGATTGCTACTTTTCAATATAGTCTCGATCATAACTCTCTGCTCTGGAGATAGCTCGGTCTCAAGAAGGAGAGAAGAGAGAGAGATGATGGCATGCATGGGTGTCCTCATCTCGTGGTTCATGACAGCTAGGAAATCATTCCGAGCATGTACTGCCATCTCTGCCTCTTGACGAGCCTTGTCTAAGGCAAAGTTCTGCTCGATAAGCTGGTCACGAGCGTGCATGGATTCCTCCAGAATCGCTGCGTGTGAAAGAGCCACAGCCACCTGAATGAATAAAGCGAGAGAGTGAGAGAGAGATTACAAAATCAAAACATATATGAAAAGTGAAAGAAATGGACCTGATCGGCCACAACTTCGACGAGTTCCAACTCATGGTCTCTCCATTTTCTTGCACCATCAGTGGGGAGAATCAGGACCATGATAGCGTAGCCTTTGCCAGAGAGATCAGACCAGTCACTTCCCTGGAAATTCGAGAGGTGCAGAAGAGGTACACGGACAGAGACAACCTCGGGAGGCGCATATCTCCCAACCGGAGGCCCAATCTTAGCCAAGGGACATGTATGAGGTATGTGCATTGCTTGAGCGCTGTTGAAGAGTTGGTTAATTATGGGGAGATTAATAGGGACACTGCTTCCAACTTGAATCTTGTGGCTCAAAGTATGAGAAAGCTGAAGATAGAGACCACTCTGAGAGGGCATCCACAAGGCGCACTCCTCGAGGCAAAGAGTTTTACCAAGCTCAACGAGAGTGGTCCTGAGAATAGTGTGTCTATCAAGAGTGCTTCTGATCTCATGAGTAAGCATCCGGACGTGCCTGCCAGTCTCCTCCTGGGTGAGAATGAGACCCATCTCTCTGTCAAGCTCGTCGGCTTTCTTCTTGAGGAACAGCTCCCGGTTCTTGACGCTCAGAAGATCAGGGATGATGTGAACCAGCATGAGGGCAGTGGCACAGGAGACGGCAGCGCAGGAGACTTTGGCGAGGGTCATGACGATGGCAACGACTTTGGAGTGGTTGAAAAACATCCAGAGGTTGATGAAGTGGGTGGCGCCGCAGAGGATGATGAAGGCACCGAACTGCATGAGGACCCATTTGTAAGGGAAGAAGGCAGACTTGTTGACGAAGTAGATGAGCTCGAGCGGGATGGAGAAGTAGGCTAGAGCAATGAGCGCGTCGGAGATGTATTGATATTTGACTAAGAGATCGTCATGATTTGCATTTGTTTCAAAACAATCACACGGCTCCATTTTTCGGACCTGCTCAAAACACACATCAAGACGTTTTTCATTTTAATTTCTCCAGTAGTAACGATGGAGAGACTTAGAGTCTGGTGAAATCTGCTCTATGAGCAATCAGATGAGTTCCGAAACGTTAAAGAGTAAATCGGAATCATACAAAAAAAAAATCGATCCAAGTCCGATCTGAGAAACTTAACTACACAGATCGATCAGAGGAAATGCTAGATCAGTGAAATCAAAACTCTACTAGATTTTCGCGTAAAGCTAATGGAGACTCTCGTCAGACTTATAAAACTTGTACAGATTCGAGCAGAGGAAAAAGCGACATACAAGGATCGAAATGAAGAAGAAGAAGAAGAATGGATTACAAACCTTGGGAGGTCGTAGGAGGAGGAGGGAACGTAGCTTATGAAGAAGAAAAGGAGAGCTCTCTTTTCTCTCGCAGAGTCAGAGATCTCTCGTCTTTAGCTTTCATGGAAAAAGAGACGACGACAGTGAATCAAAGTGAACCTTGGAGGAGGGAGAGAGCAAAAAGCGTCACGAGAGAGAGAGAGAGTCATGGCACGTGCGAAAGCTGACGTGGATGTTAAAACTCAATCCATACGTGAGAATAAGGTGACGTGTCGGTATACAATTGGATGTATTTAGGGCCTCCCAACCCATACTTCAGATCAGAGGTGCTAAGAGGAAGAGTCCATCTCAAGTGGTACGTTCAATATATATTTTTATTCGGTTTCCTTTATCGATTTGTCAATGTTCAGATTCAATGTTTCTAAAACTTCTACTTACTTTAAGACATAAAAATACGCTTTCTTTCATTGATATGTATAATATACTAAGCACATGCCATGAATTACCCAAAGTTGGTCCAAAATAATGAACTAAGGCCATCTCCAATGGGATTGGAAAACACTATTTTGGTGTAGTTTTTACACCAAAACCATCTCCAATGAGACTGCAAAAATTACACCATTTTGGTGCAACACTATAATTTCACACCAAATTTGGTGTGACACTATTCACCACAGTAAAACACTATTTACTCCACTAAAACACTATTCACTTATTTAATTAATAAAACTTACAAATAAATAAATGAAAAATGATAAATAAATACATATAATATTATAAAATAACTTTTAGTGTGAAGTTTGGTGTTGTGGTTGGAGAAAAACTCTTTTTAGTGTTAAAATTACACTAAAATAGTGTGGTTTTGACACAAAAATAGTGTTATGGGTTGGAGATAATCTTCAACCCAACTCCATTTTTTCTTTTAAAATGGAGTAAAAGTGAGTTTGGAGTAGAAAATGCTCCAACCTCACTTCATTTCTCACTCCATAATGGAGTTTACTCCATAAATGGAGTAATCTAATTTTTTTTTGTTCATCACTCCATTATGAAGTGAGAAATGGAGTAGGATTAGATAGGCATGGGCATTTTACCCGGACCCGAAGACCCGACCCGAAACCGACCCGAAAAAATCCGGTCCGGGTAGGAACCGACCCGATCAAATTACCCTATCGGGTCTTGTTGTAGAGGACCCGCGGGTCTTGGACCCGACCCGATCCGAACCCGAAACCCGGCGGGTACCCGAATTAATAATATAAATTAAATAAAATGAATCAACGGGGAGTCGAAGACGGGTTATTTGTCTACATAGCAAAGGGGTCAGCCACTAAGAGACAACCAACTATTGTTCTATCTCGCATAGTTTAGTATATATACACATTTTAATATAATAAAAACACAAATTTTAAATAAAATGTCAAATATTTTCGGATATATTAATATTTTCAGATTTTTTTTTTTGTATTTTTAGGTATTTTTTAGGTTGAATCCGAACCGAACCCGACCCGAACCCGTTCCAGAACCGAACCGATAAATTCTAGTTACCCGAATGGGTCCAACTATATAAGACCCGACCCGATCCAGACCCGGTACGACTCGAACCGACCCGGAATCGAAAATTTGAAATTATCCTATCGGGTCCTAGACTCCTAGACCCGAAAGATCCGGATCCGAAAAGACCCGGACCGAACCCGACCCGACGACCCGAATGCCCAGGCCTAGGATTAGAGCATTTTTACTCCATAATTACTTTTACTCTATTTTGGAGGAAAAAATGGTGTTTTACATTGGAGATGCTGAGACTAACCAAATACATATTTTTTTAAAGGGAAATAAAACAAGTTTTATTCATGATTTGAAGAAAGACAAAACAAATAAAGAGAAGAAGACGATGAAGAAGACTGAAAAGGGAAGATACATTGAACCAACAATTGATTGATTGGGACAGAAAATAAATAAAAATCCTACAAAAACGGAAAAGTGTTCAGACAGATACATTGGACGTCCTCTGTTTTCTCTGATTTTTAATAATATTTTATATTTCTGCCCTACAAGTGGGGGCGCTGCTATCCATCCACACGCGCGCCTTTTCTCCTAAATCCTCGGTTTTTAGCGCGTGACAGAATCTCATTTCAGGCTTTCCGGATAAATTTGAACTTTGATATGGCCCATTCTAAAATAAAATCTGATTTATAATAAAACCGATTTCTTGGCTAGTTTAACATTGGCCCATGTTAAACAAATTGATATGTTAAATGTAAAAATCCTGAAGCCACCAAAGGCCTTCCAACACAATATTGGCCAAGTTCACATCGTCGAGTCCCATACCACAGCAGCCATCACCAGTATCACTGCCTTACATAACACACTACACTTATTTAGTTTTCTCCTTCCTTCATCCGGACATAGACTAGTTACTCATTTCTTTTCTGGTCTAAAAATGAATAGTTACTCTTTTATTCAACAAAAATAACTGATACATCAAGAATTGAATCCTTCCAATGCAAAATCTGAATTTGAGTTTCTGGGATTTGCTTATTTGTCATTACACCCTTAACAAGAATAAGACATGTGAAATGAAGCTTTTAGCTCAACATCAATCGGAGGGCCCGATCATCTTCTCGGGGACGACAAGCGTATCAAACTCTTCAGAGGTAAGAACACCTAACTTCAGAGCCGCTTCCTGTAGGATAAAAATTTAAAACTCAGAGACTAAAAAAAACCTGTTTATAACCTCTTCTTCCAAATCAATTTTTAAACTCCTCTCAAGTACGTTTAATTTCCTGATGAAGCATATAGACTTTGTTGTGTTTACCTTCAATGTCGATCCTTCTTTGTGAGCTTTCTTGGCAACTGCTGCAGCATTGTCATATCCGATTTTCTGGTAAAGTAGACAATAATTTTAAAACTTGGCAATGGCATTGAGTTAAAATTTATTTGTAAAACAAAGCAGAGTTGAACATTTGGAGACTTACCGGATTCAATGATGTCACAAGCATAAGAGACTACAGATCCAGAAAAAAATAATTATAAGCAAAGAATCATTTGCATATTGGTGGATACTTATGACACCAGCAAATTAATGAGAAGAAGTCCTATATACCTCGTGTAATAGCTTTGAGATCCTTTCTTTGTTGGCCTCAATGCCCCTCACACAGTTTTTCTCAAACGAAGCTGAAGCATCTGCTATCAATCTTACAGACTGTCAAAGTCGCAAGTTCAAATGGTTAAGTAATTGGTATATTTTTATAAGAAATAGATGCACAAGGGAGAGAAACATTAACGTACATGCAAGAGAGAGCTTGCGATCACCGGCTTAAATACATTCAATTCGAAATGACCATTTGACCCACCAACTGTCACAGCGACATGGTTGCCCATTACCTGCAATTTTGTAAGATGCAACTCAAAAGAGTCAGGAAAAAAATTAGATTCCTATGTCAGTAAGAATCTACTGATGAATAGAACTTACCTGAGCACAAACCATGGTCAAGGCCTCACACTGTGTAGGGTTCACCTTCCCCTGAGATGGAGAGAGAGCAATTAAAATTCATCTAAATATAAATTAACAATAACAAAGACAGAAATAAAGGAAGACTGAATTCATACAGGCATGATGCTGCTTCCTGGCTCATTTTCAGGCAGAACAAGTTCACCAAGACCACATCTTGGACCACTATATAAAGACATGTTTAACCAATAAGAACATATTGTAACTCTTGAATGAAGATAAGAAAACGAATCCCCAAAGATCAGAAAATACCTTCCAAGAAAACGTATATCATTGGCAATTTTCATCAACGACGTGGCGATTGTGTTAAGTGACCCACTGGTTTCAACACAAGCATCGTGTGCAGCCTGAAAAAAGGTAGAAAAACTCAGAAACTGATTTCAAATATCAACAGTATAAGAGTATACTATCTCGTTTAGAGGCTAACCAGAGCTTCGAACTTGTTTTCTGCAGTGACGAACGGCAGGTTTGTTTCTTCTGCCACTGCAGCAGCTATCTTTACATCAAACCTGAACAGATATTACCAGCAGTGGGACTATGAGGAGATGAACTTGGGATGGAAATAAATACTAAAATGAGAGATATACCCTTTCTTGGTGTTTAGTCCTGTCCCAACAGCAGTTCCACCTTGTGCAAGCTGGGCAAAACATTTTCTGGCAAGTTAGACCTCAATGAAAATAGGACAAATCAGATCCTCAAAAGATATCACTTCACAAACCTGATAGAGGCGGGGTAGAGTGCATGTGACTCGATTAAGTCCATACTTAACCTGCGATATCATGAGATCCAATTTTTTCTTTAAAAAGAAAAAAAGAATTGCTGACTGCACAAGAATTTTCAGTTTAGGTACATACTTGAGTAGCATAGCCACCAAATTCTTGTCCAAGGGTCAAAGGAGTAGCATCTTGAGTGTGAGTTCTTCCAATTTTGACAATATCTTTGAACTCGAAGGACTGCCAGAAAACGAGATAAGTTAGAAAGATTTCAGAATACAGAGCAAAATTAAAAAACGCAGGAAGTGGAATACATAGGTCTAGAAAAGCTAGATTAACGAACAGAGCTCAGAAGATGTTCTTTAAACGCAAAAATGCAACAGTCTACAAAGGAAGTGTCAGCGAGTAGATCAAGGGTGTCAGGTTGAGAAGAGAGGAATGAGACCTTAGAGTGGAGAGTGGAATGCAAAGTTTTCAAACTAGGGATGAGCCTTGAATTAATCTCGGTTGCAGCTGCAATGTGCATGACCTAGAGAAGAATGCAAAATCAATAAGACAATTAGTAAGGAACAACAAAGAAACAGAGCGGGAAAGCAATAGAAAGGAAAAGGTGGGGGAGGTTACAGTAGGGAAAGTGTCGTTAGAAGATTGAGAACGGTTGACATGGTCATTAGGGTGGACGCATTTTTCACCACGTTTGCGACCAAGAATCTCAGCTGCTCTGTTAGCAATGACCTCATTAGCATTCATGTTACTCTGAGTGCCACTACCAGTTTGCCAAACAACAAGGGGGAAATGATCATTGAGTTTGCCCTCAGCTACTTCCTGAGCTGCTTCCATAATCGCTTTCCCAATCGTTGGATCGAGTCCATACTCCATGTTTACCTAAATCAAAAACGACGACAAGGCAAATGAAAATCTCTCCAAAAGAAGCAAGCATTAGAGTATAGGTGTGTACCTTGGCAGCGCACTTCTTCAAGACGCCAAAAGCGCGGACGATAGGTTCGGGCATACGCTCCCGCTCACCGCCGATCTCGAAGTTCTGCAGAGATCTCTGCGTCTGTGCTCCCCACAATCTGACACAGAAACAACAACAACGATAAGACTGAGATATTCAATACTTTACGGTAAAAAGAAGAAGAAGAAGATGAGATCCCGAACTTATCGGAAGGAACTTGGATCGGGCCGAAGGTGTCCCTCTCTTCCCTAAACGACGTCGAATAAGATCTCAGAGCAGTGGCATAACGCAGCGTCGCCGCAGCTGTTCCGCTGGAGAGACGCCGTGACGCGACGTAAATCGCCATTTGGGTGGGGTTCTTCTACCTAACAACAGTACCACTGCACTGATCAAAGACGCGAGAGAACAATCATCAAATCTCGCATTTCTCAGATCAGAAGAACACTTCAAATTAACGAATCTGTAAACGTAAAGACAAACCTTGGGAGACGAAGGTGGAGAGAGCTGCGAGATGACGACGGAGCACGTTGCAAAAGATGCGGGGCAAATTTTAGTATATTTAGAGAAACGATGATTCAACGAATCAACTCAACTTGGTTGGTCGAATTTTGAAATGTATTGGGCCGATAAATTTTGTTTTTTATTATTAATAATGCCTTTTCTAACAAATAAAAAAAATATTTTGGTCTTCATAATTTCATATATCACTTTTCATTTTTCAACTGATAAAAAGTGGTTTATTTATTTATTTTTTTATTTTTTGGTCAATATAAAAACTTATTTCCATTTTAAATAAAAAACTAGATTTTGACCCGCGCTTTTGAAGCGCGGGATATTTTACGATGAAAATTTTTACTAATAATTTAACAAATATTTTGGTAATTTTTAAAGAGTGTGTATTTAAAATATTTTTGTATTTAAATCAGTATTTTTAAATTCAATCCGATTGTGATTATACCGGTTAATCCGGAGATCTGACAATTCAGTTTATGTTTTTAAAATATTCATATTAAAAAATCATTAAAATCCGAGACTAACCGATTGAACTGATGGATGACCGATATGTAATCTAATTGGATTTAAATTGTAATAGTTTCATAATTTGTAATCTTATAATCGAAATTTTAAAGTTCACTATTTTGCAATTTATGAAATTATGACGTCTCTACAAAATTTTAAAGAGAAAATGATAGATATAAAATAACTAAGATTAATTATTGTATTATTTGGAAACATTGATAGTAGTATAAAAAATATATTGTTTGGAAACATTGATAGTAGTATAAAGAAATAAGTATATTGTTTGGAAACATTGACAGTATTATAAAGAAATAAGTATATTGTTTGGAAACATGGATAGTAGTATAAAGAAAGGAACATTAGTGATTTAATGTATGTTTAATTATAAAGTATAAATGTGTATTTAATTTAAAAACTTACAAAATAAATGTTAGGTCCAACAAAATGTTTCTGTTTTAACAAGATAGATTATTAACATTTGTTGTCACTATGGAATGGAAGATGATCAGAAGATAGACAAAATTGGCAACTAATTAGAAATGCATCAACCAAAGATTCTGGTCTATGATTTGAAAAGGTTTTAACTCTGCAAATCTCAAAGAGAAAAGAAAAGAAAACTCCAAACATTATATAAAAACTCACAGGCAAAATAGTGTTACATACAAATATTGTTTTATGTTCAGCTACTGAAAGAATATACATAGAAGAACAGACCAGAAAAAAAAAACAAAGAAAGAGAAGAAGAAGCAACAAGAAGAAACTATTGCTGCATTGTCTGTGTTATATATATATAGAAAAACATGCACAGCCAGAAAAATAGAAGAAGAAACAATGAAGAAACCAGTGGAAGTAAAATAATCAAATAAAGAACCAGGTGTCGACTGTATAGTATATATATTTATGCGTGTGTGAGAGTGAATGGCCTCTTTCAACGTCTAACGCTTGCTTTACGCTTCATATCAGCAGGACCTAAATGTTTCGTGGAGGTACGAGGACCATTCGCTGAAGGACGTGTAACCGTGTTTGTGTTCCTGTTCAAGAAAAATTGTTAAAAAGGATTCTATATTGTCGTTGTTTCACAAAGGAGTTTCGATGTAGTAGTAGTAGGTGAAAAAGAACCTGATTTGAGGACTTCTCATCGGTTTTGAGACAGGTTTCTTGGTTCTTGGCTCAAGAGTGCTTGTTGTCGATGACATCTTGGAGGCGGCTTGGTTATATTGCCAGAGCAAGTCTGGCTCAGATGAGTCACTTGTGGCTGCATCTACATCGTCTGTGCTGCTATTGTTGTTTCCCATGAAGATGTTGTAAGAATGTTCAGAGAATATTCTTGAACTGTCTGAAGACACATCTCTCCTGTAAAAATCTTCAGGCAGAACGCTTATCCCATTGTCTGTCATTCCTCCTCCCCAGAGACTCTCCACTCTCCTCATCTCGTCTTGCCTGTTATTCACCATTACCTTATCAACCCACTCGCTTGTCCCGAAACTTGGGTCTTCCTCTCTGTAGGTTTGGCCTGGACTTGCTACCGGTGGCCAAGGTGGGGAGTTCACTGTAATCTCCTCCACTTCACAGCTCTCTGATTTCTTTGTCATGATGCTACTGTTATGAATCTGCAATCACTCAAAACAAACAATATCCAACCTGAGTCATGATTATAAACTATAAGACTTGAGTTTGGGAAGAACGTTGAATCAATCACCTCTACTTCACCAGTTCTGGCTTTGTGTTTCTCAGAGCCACCAGGAGTTGTTATGATAGTGTTCTGTTGTGACCCTGCTTCTTTTCTAGCGAGTGCTGCTTTAAGAGTAGCAATCTAATAACAAAGCTATGAGTCAGTTTAATCTACTATATCAGCCAAGAAACTAAAAAAACATGAGATTCAGTTTAAGCAACAAAAAGACCTGTTCTTTGAGTTCCTTAACATCTGATGTATCGTTGTTCACCCGGGCAGCACCGAGCTCAACTGTAGCTACTCTCTCCGCAAACTTCAAAGTGCTTATTGTTTCCCCAACTGCATCTGTTTCAGGACTAATGTGCACAAACATCAATGTCTTTGCTTGTCCCCCTGAGATAATATCATATTTGCAACCCCAAGTTAAGAACAAAGCGAGTTCTAAGCTGCAAATATTTGGGAATAAACTACTAATTTTTATCCTTTACCAAGCGAATCCTGAAGAAGTTGTGTGAGTTTGCTGTTTCTGTAAGGAACATGAGGGTTCTTGTGAGCTAGTGAAGCAATCACATCTCCTAAAGCAGATAGAGACTTGTTGATGTGCTGTGCTTCTTTTAGTCTGTCTCCAGTAACTTCAGATTTATCTACCCTTTCACTCCCTGCTAGATCCACAAGGTGCATACATCCACGAAGAACAGCTCCTGATGTCAAGTCTCTTCCTTGAACATGAACAGTCAAGCAACTGCAAGGAAGTTGACAATGATTTGCCTAAGACATTTAAAGATTAATATGCTCTCTCTCTCTCTGCTCTTGAAAATATTTTCCCGTTTACCTATGAGAACGGCTGCTTCTATCATTCAAGGCTGTTGATCCAACAGCACGGTTCTTATGCCCAAGTTTCATTAGATCAATCACATCATATGTTGAAGAAACTGGAACAAGGCTTGCATCCGGTACACTTAGACCCTTTTGAGAGCTATTCCTGATCTCTAACGTATCAAAGACGTTAAGGAATATGAAACTGAAATACAAAAAATGAACTCTCTCCCTCTCTCAAACCAAAACATTAAGAAGCAGATATTCATTGATGAATAAAGAAAAGGATATCTTTTGTTGGTTCCATCAATAACCAGAAGGTCTCTGACTTGCTCATTGTAAATTTCAATCATCTGAACAGCAATGTCATAACGGAATGTGTCTTTTCTTTGTTCAGCGAGAAGAAACAGATCACCTAGTGCTCTGTAATTAACTCCTTGACTCGTCTCCGTTATATCTCTTGGTCCACTCTAGAGGAATTTACATAAGAGGCAAAAACATAAGATCTATTGCCTACAAAAATGTCACAATCTTCCCAAAAAAAATATAATTGCAACTATAGATCTTACCATTGTGTATGTTTTTCCGGATCCAGTTTGACCATATGCAAATATGCAGACATTGTATCCATCAAGAACAGAACGGACCAATGGCTGCATATCAGAGAATACCTCCTCTACAAAGAGCAAGATAGAACCTTCAGAATAAATTCAATCACTGGAGAGTAAGAGAGAGAGAGAGGCATTTCAGTTTCTTTACCTTGAGTCGCAGATGGGCCAAAGACTTTATTGAAACTGAAGGATTTGAGTGATTTTCCATGTCTTGATGCAGTGTTAATCCCTATGGTATCATCCTGCATGCTCCCAATTGTACTAGAAAAGCTGGATTGTCCAGGCAAAAATGGTCGTACCCGGCAATAAACACGGATGCTACCCTTGAGGTCCTGCACCTGATTATAAAGCTTTCGGTTTTCTTCAAGAACTCGATGATAGCCAGAAGCAGCATGAGCAAGGCCATGAATGTGCATGCCTGTGGACATATATTAGTCTCAAATTATTGGATAACCAAAACTATCTCAGAATGCAAGAGAGTAAAGATGTGAATACCAAGAGAAGAGAACTCTTCTTGAAACTTCTTCTGCATAAATTGCATACCAGCCCTTGTAGTGTAGAGTGTCTGCCTTAGTCCCTATAAAAAACCATTAAAAAGCAGTAAATACACTCAGAATCTGTGGTCATCCGTCGTAAACTCAGAAGAAAGCTTGAAATGAAGTAGTGTAGTGCTTACTTCTATATCTTCTTGTTGTTGGTTGAAGATTGTCAGTTGTTTAAATTGTCGATTTTTCAGATCTTCATCAAGAAGAATCAGGCTTTTCTGATTGGTTTCGTCTTTCTTTATTGCTCTGAAACTCTTCTCTTCCCTCTATAAAGAAGACATTTGAACAATCAGTGAAATCCTCTAACCTATCTTTTGCAGCAAAAAAAGAGTAAAAGCTTTTACCTCTCTTTCGCCGCCAAGAGGTTTATGAAATGATCTGTTGTTAAGTGAAGAAGTTGATTCTCTAGGAGCTGCTTTGGCCGCCTTCACATGACAGAATTGTTATGATTAGAAGAGTTTTGACACAACCGAATAATAAAACATATTATTGGTAACAAACCAAAGAACCAAGAGATGGAAGAAAGTGAAAACATACCATGGCATACTGGTTTGTAACTCGGTTTTCAAACTCTTCGACAACTTTACTTAGCAGGGATTCAATCAGCTGTTACCACAACATTAGGCAGTTAGGTCAAGAGCACAAACAAAGCCAAACGATTTGAAGGCCAAAGATATAAAGCTGAGAAACCAAGTGAAGTCGTTCGTTTGAAACTCACTTTGGGCACATCCTCAGGCCTTTTATCTGATAGAACAGCGCGAACAAGTGTGCTTAATGAACCTGAGTTGGACTGAAAACAGAAATACAAAGATATTTAAACATCAAACATTCCAGTTTTTTTCAGAAGACAGAAGCAACAAGTGAGCTTTAGAGTTAAAGAGGCAAACCAGGTTGTTAGAATCAGTCTCAGAGGGAGACTTGTCGCTGTAGTTGATAGAAGAGGTTCTGGATAAAGAGTTCATGAAGGGCTCTGAGTTCTTTCTAACGAAAGATGATGTTTTTGCCAGTGAAGAAGGCTTAATGGTACCACCAAATTTCCAAACACCAATTCCACCGCTTTGTTTCCATTCATCATACGATTTAATTGCCAAAACACAATTCACAATGCGAGAAGTTTTTCCTCCCTACAGAAAGAGAAAAAACAAATGCCTATCCGTGAGCTGTTCTTGAAGATTCTGATAAATAAAAGAGAAATCAGAAGAGGATGGAAGTAGATCATACTTGCTCAAGATCAGAAGCTTCGAAAGTAGGAAGGCCCAAATCGTGGATAGCAACAAGGAAGTTCCTAACATTCTCAAAATACTGAAAGGCTGATAAAGGAGCTCCATCAGCAACAAGAATGGCATCACTAGGACTCTCCACAACCTGATCCAACAACAAATAAAAGAGAATTATAATTCTAGACAATATGTTCCTCCTAATGATGATTGACTCAAAAGTTAGTTACCTTAGAAACAGAAGCAGGGTGAACCTTGTTGAGGACTTTGCAAAGGATGATACCACTTCTTAAACCAAGCCTGAAACCTTCTTCAGTTGGCTCAGCAGGCAGATCTTTAGCTCCCACCACTCCTACCATCTTTCTCAGCCAATTTGCCGCCTCGTATCTCCTCGATGCTACCCCACAAGATCCAAAATTTATCAAATTTTTAATCAGATCAAAGTATATAATGAAGGGATATTTACCAGCTTCTTCAGCACGACGAGAGTCTAGATCATGATCTCTCAGCCCATTCCCGTGTTGCTGCAACACCTCCTCCATTACTGATGCCACCGTCAACCTCATCCCTCCATCTTCCCTACCACTCCCACTCCCACTCGCAGCCATCTTCAGAAACGGCAGAGAAAATGGGGAGAGAGAAATTCTTCTTTTGATATATAAAAAAAAAAAGGTAATGAATGATGTGAGAAGGCTCTCCTTTATTTCTTTTAGTATATAGGAGGAATTGAGAGGAGAATACTCATAAGCAGCACCACCACCATGAATGAGAATAAATTGAATTGCTCTCAAATACAAGGTTGTAAAGCTAAAAAAACACTCTGCTTTAATACTACTCTGTCTTCTTCACTCTTCCCCCTCCTTCTCTCTCTCTTTTCCGAACCTCCAGCTTCGGAGTTACAGCAAAAAAAACGTATTTCTTTTTTTTTTTTCCCGCGCGTGTCGAGTAAGCGAGAATCTTTTTCGGTTAAGCCTTCCTCCACTACCGTTTGGATTTTCTAACCTTACTTACTATTTCTATCCATTTCTATATGTTTGTTACTAATTATTCATTTATTTATTTATTGTTGCGTGTGAATTGGATGATGACTAAGTGATACTAGTTGTTGCTATTATTATTACAAACTTAATAATTATACTAGTATAGTCTTTTCGAATCCAAATTTTATTGCTTTTTTCCTTGGAAGGAAGATAATCAAAATCGTCATTTGAAAGAAAAAATGTGTGTCAAAGCTTTAATTACACAAAAAATGTGTGGGATCGTGTTTTGATTGAATTTATTATCATCTTTGATGAACATATTGCAAAACTAATGGTGTACTTAATATGGCTAATTATTAAAAAAAATTGTGTTTTTATGTTTTGCTAGTAGACTTTAGTCTGATGCATTCTATAAATTATAAGGAGATTCAGTTACAAAAAAAAACTCAAGATTAATTAAGAAGAGGGATCGTTAAGATGGGCAACAAATCGATGTAGATAGAACAGTAGTTATGAATATGTTGATTCCATGTGTCTTTGCAATGCTTTAGAAGCAAAGAAATTAAGGTTTTACGTTAGCATTGAGTGACCTAAGCTAAACAATTTATTACAATGAATGCTTTATTTATTTTTATTATGTTGTTTGTTACATAAGTAGAATGTTAGGCGAAACATTCTTTTCCAAATGTACAGTAGTTACTCCATTTAGGTCCATTACCCAATCTCTTCACTATTTTATTCCCATTTTCTTTAGTAAACGATCCATTTCATTACATTTGGTAATTTGCATAGGATTCTTTCCCCCAACTAAGTTATTTTTATAACGGTTGCCTAAGTTATTATTTCGTAAATATACTACTTTTTAGTGTTTTCTTTTTGAACAACATAAATTCCATTGTATTACAGTGATCCAAAAAATATTTATAACCATCGTCCTGAGACATTATTAAAATATTTATTTAAAAGTCGACAAGTAATACGAAAAGATTACTACTAAATGAATTCCATAAAACTTTGTTAAACAATGTTGTATACGACATAGATTTTTGGTCTTAAAAAAGACAATATAAGACAAATATGATTAACTGGTAGTGACAAATCCTGTGATTAATAATTTGAATCATTTCTTTTTTCGTCCATAACGGACGCACTTTAGTTGATATGGAAATTTATTATAATCACGGTTTGAATTTCATGTCGATAAATAAAGAAAACATTGTATATGGGCAACATATCAACATCCGACGGTGCCGATGAGATCACCACACCACCAAACACTGACGGCGATATTTTTAATTAAGATATCCGATTAGTCGATTTACATATAAATTTATAATAAGGTTATAGTAATCTTATTTAGAAAAGGGAAATGCGCATAGACGAGCCGAGGTGGGGTTAGCTTCAACGTTCAGAAAATTCAAACTGCTGCCTCGGACCCGAACTTATTCAGGTTCGGAATGCGAGCCTAGCAGGTAACCCCACGTAGAGCGTTTCTGACGGGGACCACGTCGCACAAAGAATTCAACTATATATCGGACTATGGATGGTGCCACGACCGACTGTCACTTAAGTCAATAGCACAAACGAACTGCTAATTGACACGTGTCTATTGACATTTCATTTTACGTGTCGTTTTGTATGAGCAATGAAATAATTGAAAACTATATATTTTTGAAATTTCAAACTGGAATCTGATCAAAGAGTCGACTAATAAAATATAATTTGATTTTGGTTATGAAACAGAAGAGCTGGTTATATATTGTCCTTATATGTAAAAACATAATGATTTACTGCATTTACCTTTATAAAAACTTTAGGCTAAACAAAATTGAGGAGAAAGAAAAGAATAAAGAGGAGAAACAGAGCATGTGAGATTCAATCATACTTCCAAGAAGATAGTTTTGATGTTTCGATGTCCCTTTATTTTCTGGCGAATTAAAGCATCTTTTCACCCCCTAATAATCCACTTTATTCCAATTGTTTGAAAGAGATTAACCAAAAAATAATTTATATTTTGCATATATCAACAATGATGATAACAATTATTCTGATTATACTTTCCAGGAAAAAGATAGTACCTAACATGGACACTGTTAACAAAAGCCTCATCTTGCATATTATATAAAAAATATCATTACTAGAACTGTTTTATCTAGTACCAGCTCTGAACTGTAAATTTGAAAAGAAAAAAGAAACGATTTGAGTTATGCGGCGTCACTCATCCATCATCCTTGTGTTTTTTTTTTATGCACTGTAATCACGACATGAGAGATGATTAGTCATATTGATTAAAGCATCAACTACGTTAACTTTATTACTGTAAAACATGATATATTCTTGTCATTTAATATTATGAGCATATAGTAAGAGGGTATATATCACATGATTCACATCCTATGAAAAAAGAAGAAAGAATTTTTGAATTGATGATTTCACCGCACTCACATCACATGTAATGCCGATCCGATCCGAACCCACAAAGAAACATGGTTGTTAAATCGTATGGAGCAACTACTACGTACAGAATGCTGCGATCACATGTTGTCATGACTATGATGCTTCACAAAAGATGTACTTTCGATTCATATGATTCCTTTTTGATACTTTCTTTTTTATTTGGTTTCCCTTTTTCAGTTTCTTTTTTGTTGTTTAGCTTAATCAGGAATTTCTACACAAAAAAACATGTATGCAAATGTTTTCGATGTATCCAGGGAAATAGGATCTGGTCCGAGGGACGATGAGCGATTTATATTTACAAAAAACGCTAGGCGATTGGACCATGTGAGCTTACAAATGGGCCGACGAAAAATACTATAACCAAAAGTGTGGTGAAACTGTCTAGTAGTAGTTAAACGTGGGTTTATATCACAAGCTACAACTTACATGAAGTCCAGCCCGTCGACCATCAATGGCGACTGAGAGACCACAAACTCTTAGAGATAGAGAGAGAGATGTAAAATAATCAGTGTTTCACAACAAAGCCAAGAAGATGACATATTATTTGATGGGATCTCTACAAGTTTCTCTTCTTAAGAAACCAACACACAAATCTTCTTCTGTTGATTTCTCCAACAGAAACATAAAAGCATGTGAGCATGAATCTAAGGCTTTGTCCAGAAACGAAGAGTCCTATTTTGATCTATTCTCCCCCAAAAAAGGGAGTAAATAAACTTCTTTAATTCTGTAAAATGAACATGTTTACCTCTCACTAAACCACACATCTAGTCGTCGTCGTCATCATCAAAAAAAAGAAAGTCTAAAGTAATAGAGCTTTGCTATGAAGGTAAGTGAGTGACAAGGAAACGATGAACCATTTCGAAGCTAGTGAAGGTGATGGCTGCAGCAGGAGTTGTTCTCAGGAGATTAGTGGCACATCCTCTGTAAAAACCGCGAATACCATCTTTCTCAAACACTTTCTTAATGCAGTCTCTAACCCCGGAGTAACGTTTCTCACTGTGGTGTCCTCCTTGCTCTTGAAGCCTTGCTCGCACCACCTCGTGCGGATAGGTTAATGTGGAAGCAAATATCTTAGCGATTGAAGAGGCAACTGCTACATCACGAGCATTCAGATCATCGATTGACTTATCACCTGTTTTTGTTCGTTCACACACTTTTTTAGCTTTATCTCATATTCCACAAAAGAGGGGATAATAAATATAAATAAAGTTAAGTTGATATACCTTTGTTGGCCAAGTAGGTTTTGACAATCTCATAAGTAGGAAACTGAATGGCAACGTGACTGATACCAGCTAGTGCAGGCACAAGTCCACTGTACAATCCGCGGATTCCTTCCTCGTAAGCTATTCTTCTTAAAGCAGAGAGTGTACTCTTGTATGGCACTACACCCTCTCTCATTCCTTGCGTCTGAAGGAGGAATCAATACAAAGATTCGAAATTTTGAAATATATCAAGACAGGTACGTGTCTACTAATTAACAGTTCCTTTATTTTCACTTGTATGTGGATTGCATAAAAGAAAAGAAAAGAAAAGAAAAGAAAGAGGGGGGGACCTGAAGACGAGTCTTGACAACCCAAAGAGGATTAGTGGCAATAGTAGTAGCAGCTCCAGCACCAGAGGCAGCCATTACGTTAGCACCAACGCTGAATCTGTGATCCTTATCTATTTGTATATAATAATACAAATAAAGAATAGGATTAACTCCACTGGTTGGATTGACAAAAAAAAAGAAAGTAATGAGAAGGTCACTAACTAACTAACTAACTAACCATTCGAAATTAAAAAGCTCTTGAGCTGGTCATACATAGTAAAATAAATCTGCAAAATAAAAAAAAATTTAAACTTTAGTTTAGAACAAGCTAGGATCAAATGAAGAAGAGGAAGTCAAAGTCAGGACAGACCGCCCAATTGGAGAGAAGAGCCATGACGGTAGGGGAAAGACCACGGTATAAGCCACGCATCCCTTCTTGCTTGAAGATCTGCTCAAGACTCCCAACTATAACACTACCTGACCCCAAAAGGACATAACATAAACATTAGCAATGGAAAAACTTTTGACTATAAGGCAAAAAGGAGAAACCTTTGATGTTGTTGGCATGAGAAAGCTTAGGCAGACCATGAACCTGAAACCTCGTTTTTATAACATCAAGAGGACACACAAACGTTGCCGCAACTACCCCTAAACCCCAATCCCCAACCAAACATTAAAAAAAAAAACAAAAAAAAAAAAGTATTCAGCTTTTCGAAATCAGAGATAAGTGTTCCGAATACGCCAATTTCGTTACTAAGATCGGAGAATTACCTGCAGCGGCACCGGCTGCTGCATTACAGAGGACATTTTGGGAATTGGGAGGATGAGAATTAGCGGACATCTTTTGGATCTGAACGAATAAGAAGAAGAAGAAGAAGAAGAGCCTTATGGAAACGCGGGAACAATACTTTAGAAGAAGAGAATGACAAAAAGGTTGATTCCTCTCTGGAGAGGGATATGGCGGCGACGAAGCAGCGTCGCATGGCCGAGAAATAATCTCAGAGTCAAAGAGTCTTTATTTCTCCTCCTCTCTTACCATAAATTATCTAAGTCAACGGAGAGATCTCGAGTTAAATTTGAATCTGATCGAAGGAAGGAAGGAAGATCATTTCAATACGACGAAAACATGGCAAGAAAATCTTAGCGAAACAGAACAGAGCCCGTGTTTTTTGTTTGTGTTTGTGTTTTTATTTGTCTATTCAACGAAACGAGAGGAGAGGAGACGGGAGGGAGACGATCGACGAGAAAATTCAATTCGTTTTCTTTTTTGATTGGCTCTTGTTTTTTTCTTTCGGAAAAAAAAAATACTTAAAAATATTACTATTATTTATAGTTTTCCTTCCTTACTTCTCAGCCAAACGAATCAGAGTCAGACCCAACAAACCAAACACCAAACTCTCTGGTCCCCATCACCACGCCGTAACTGCTTACCTTTTTTTTTCCATTTTTTCTTATGGGTTTGTGGGCCGGGCTTAACTTTTATGGACCTCACCTGACCATGTTACTTCCAAGCCTACCTCCTTTTTAAAATTCATATACTATAATTTCAATATTTGGGGTCCTCTTCCATTTATTAACCCATTATTTTGTTAATGGTTTCCAAATAATTACTTTCCTGTGGAAATGCAAAAATTATATATGAGGTCCTAGAAATGCAAAATTATATAGATCACGGAGAAAAAAATTATGAGAGATCTTCGGCTTAGTCTATGAAGTATCATAGAATATAAATTTATATAGAATGATGTAGTTATAAGTGTGTCTTTATAAAGTGATAGAATTGTAGACAGTATAATAAAGGTAATATTTCACATTTTTTAAGTAGTTTAATAGTCAGGCGTTAAAAATTTATTTTCCTAATATAAACTGTTTCTTTGGCCGAAGGATATTTACAGGGCTTCAAAACATAATGATTACAAAAACAAATGTTTGAGCCTTACTTTACTTGCCCATGAGCTGATTCGTAATGGTAGGACTAGACTCGATTGGTGTTATAAAACAAACGTCACGAATCCGACAGGTATTTTTGTTAAACTGATCACACGTTTTTACTTGGTAGTAATTTTCTAAATTCAATGGCAAATGGAGAAGTGAAACAGTCTCTCTTATTCGCATTTTTAACATAGCAGTGAAACTAGTCAAGGAAAAGTCTTTTTGCTATCTTGTAAATATCATTATATGATAAAAAGGTTCTACAAAGAGCATAGTCAAGGAAAAGTTGCTATCGTGAATTACGTAATACAAAGACAACTAGACATATTCAGGTTGAATGATTAAGTTAGGTACCACGGAGTCTCAAATAATATAAACACAACGCAAAATCATTGAATCGCTGCATATGATGTAAGCAATGACGGTTCTTAGAAACTTGATGCTTTGGACACAACCAAGTATTCGTAACTTGTTCTTATAATTGACGGTACTCACAAAATCATACCACAAGTAAAGATACGACTGTAGTTGGTCAAGCAAACAAAAAGTCAACCATATCTATCTTATTAAAGCAGAAACATTCTAATGGACCTAACTATTATTTTGTAAGATTTTAAATTAAATGCACATTCTCTTGTATAGGTATATATGATATCCACATGAATTCATTAATAGACTGAGACTCTTTTTTTTATTTTGTTGGTTTAGGAAATAAATGGTCCAACGCTAATTAAAAGATTTGAAATATATTCATGTTCATAATCATACGATTAGCAATTCCATCTTTTCTTTATTTAAGTTAGTGCATAGTTGCATACGATTATTGTTTAAAATTGTCCTCGGGTTCAATATAACATATTATGTACAAATATATGTACATATTCTATTTACCTCTATATTACGTAATGTGTAATATTATTAAAATTGAATTTAATACCACCAAACCTTAAGAATACATATAAACATTTCTTTGAGAATATATCTTCTCTATTAAAAAAGATGTATCATTTTTATCTACTATAAAATAGTCATATGATTATAATTTTATTATAAAATAATTTTAATTAGAATTTTATTATATAAAATAAAACCAAATTTTATTATATTAGTCTACTGTAAATGTTCATTATACATTTTTGTCTACATAAATATATAAAATACCAAAATTTTAACAAATGTTTGACTAATTATTTTATATTAGTTTAATATCTTAATAAAATTGAAATTATGTGTATATGCACGGGTCTGAATAATAATGTTAACTAGACATATAAATATAAATATAACTATTATAAAACTAAAAATATATAACACTAAAAATATTAAATTTATTTATAAAACATGTTTAATAGATTAACAAAATGACCCATAATTCTATATTTACAATTATGGGTGATTTTGCTAATAAGATATATTAGGAAATTGCCTTAGAGAATATTTGTGTAGTATATATTCGATGCATATGATTATTTACATAACAGATATAGATATCTCGAATTTTACTTTCAAAGAAAATATTTTATGGAAAAATACATTCACCAATTCATTACAATTATACATAAAATCTCGGTAATCATATACTGTGATTTGGTATTTATTATAAATTACTTAATTGGTTTAGTATATATATCGGTGGTACATTATTGTTACCCTAAAATTAAACTATAAATACTGATCTTCTACATCATCTTTACACACCCACGATCACTTCCAAAAAAATAATAATAACAAAAATGATGAAACTAAACACTTTTTGTTTATATATCAGACACATGTAATATATTAGACATCAGAATATAATAAAATTCACCGAGTAAATATGTAATAATTGTTTTTTAAATAATTAACTTTATAATGTACAAAAAATCAAAAAAAAAAATTCATAACAATAAAAAAACATATCTCATGCTTCCAAAAAATATGAAAACCCGCCCGACCGGGCGGGTCATGATCTAGTAATATATTATTCGAAAACATTACACTAAATTATTCTCCATGCCAACACGTCATAAAATGCAAGCCATTTTACAAAAGGTTGGATCCACTATTATTTGATTAATATATGATAGATTCAGAACTGTAACTTTAACACAGATTACAATCACAATTTCAACATCGACAATCACATATTTATATTTTTTTTGATGCAGCTGAATCGATGTAATTACTACATAAGAGGTGAAAGTTTTATAGAATCAGCCGAAAGCTTAGGTACGTCGCAGTGTAGGAGAGTCCCCTGCGCCATCAACATGGATTTGTAAATCTCCACCAGCTTCTTCTCATCATACTCCCTCGACGCTAACCCCGAACCGTACCCATATTCACCGAACCCGTAAGACGACTCAATGACCCGAGAATTGGCGAAGCTCAGCATCATACTGACGTAAGCATCTCGAAGCCACGTTAAAAGCTTCTTAGGCGATGCCTTTTTGATGAAGACCCTCAGCTTCGGCACTATCTTGATCCTCCAAAACCGTCTTTTCCGTGTAGGATCAAACTTGACTCGCTTTACATTTCTCCCACCCGATTTGGACTTCTTCGCCGATCCATCAAGCCTCTCGTATCCTCTAGACTTCTGCCAATACCTTATCTTCATCACACTCTCTCACCGTATATCTATGATCTATAGATCTAGAGAGAGAGAAAGAGTGAGCAGTAGGGGGTTTAACTTAAAGGGAGGGAGACTTCTTGGTTTGTTTATAAAGAGCACGGAACGATGTATATGCATTTTTATTCGATTACGTAAATATCATAAGATATACTACTTTAATTTGTTATTTTTATTCCTAAATAATATAAGTCATTTACGTAGGAGAAACACTAAAGTTAGAAAACAATGTGATTGACTCATCCGACAAAACAAGGAAATGATCATATATATTATCCAGAATGAAAAGTCAAAACTAAGCTTTTAGAAGCATAAAGAGATATCATACAGCGAGATCATTGCTGGTTGCAATAAATGTTGGTAATACCCTCAACCTCCCCTGAACGAATCCTAGCCCTTGGAGTTGGATCTGTTTTCGTCACTTCTCATGTGAACTCCACTTTTTTTTTTTTTTTCTGGTAGATGATTTATGTTTTTATTTGGACCTTAGTTTAATCCTCAATTGGGAATGACATACCAGTTAAGACATTTTTTGTGTTTGTTTCTAGTGTTTTAATTGAGTATATATATATGTGTGTCAGTGTATAATAATATGGAATATGGGAACGTAAAATTTGAATGCAGATATACTGGTATAATAAAATAATGGACCAACCAAATATGAATGTTTCATGCTGCTTTTTGTGCGCTTATTATAGTAAAGGTAGCAAAGAGTGTGACTACTGACGAACACACCAACAACAACTCCTTGCATGTCGCTTCTGTGGTTCCGGAATGTGCAATGTACATAGGCCTTACTCAAAGTTGGCCTATAACTGGTTTATGAAAGGTGGTATATGGCCCATTCTGCTAAAGACAAACTGAAACTAAATCCAAACAAAAACAAAAAAAAACTGAATCGAACCGAAACAACTCAAACTAAATACTGGAATCAACACGTATGATAATACTATGCACAGTCTCTTTGTTATTAGAGATTATAATTGTAGAAAATCATAGTTAACTAACCATTTCTTGTTTGCTCATGTGATCGTCTAAATTTTTTACGGTATTGAATCTGAACAGCTGCCATATATATTGTAAAAAGAAAATATTGTATATTACCTAAACGAGAAACAAACAAAAGTACAGTGAATCCAGAAAATTATGTGAATGTGACAGTAGATTTCTCATACGACAGGTGGGTTCAGGTATCCTAAGCTAGTAGTGAGCTGTAAAAATGTATGTAGATTAGATTCCAGTTTACTCTTACTAATATGTATAAAACCTTAATTTTATTTAAACGTAAAAAAAAAACTACATTAAAAATAACGACAAAAAGACCAAACAGGAGTTCGAGTTCTCCACCGCCTGAATCCTTTTTTGTATCTTTTGCCCTTTCTTCACTGGTCTAATTAATCCGAACGCTCCGACGCAAGGGAAGAAAATGGCGGGCCAAGTTGGGTTTGGATCCGGGTCGGGTCAGAGAACCTACGTCGTTGACCGGAGGACAGAAATCGTGAGCGGCAAAGGATACGGAAGTAATCAGATCTATGGGAGTCAAGATTTTCCTCCGTCTTTGCAGACTCCGCCGGGAGAAGTGGCGGCGCGTAGGAGCAATGCATCGAGGCCGTCTTGGGGTGTAAACGATGCGGAGATGAAGAGGAAGAAGAGAATCGCGAGGTATAAGGCTTATACGGTGGAAGGAAAAGTTAAATCGACTTTCAAGAATGGATTCCGTTGGATTAAGAATAAATGTTCTCAGATTGTTAATGGTTTTTAGACTTTGCCTTTGTATTCATTTATTTCTCTACGAGTTTTGTTTGAAGGCTGTCTCCTCCGTGCATGCGGTGGTTGCCGGCTTTTTCAGAATATGAATAGTTTTACTCGGTGTTTTGCGTGTTCTAATATGGGACTTGTAATTTGATTTCAAGGGGTCCATATGTTGTCACATGCATTAAGCATTTGGAGTACTATTTACTCTTTCATTAAGCTTCTGGAAATCATTTTCACAAACTCACAAACTGAACTGTATGTTATAATCAAGTATACAATGTGTCTATGATGTAAGAATTAGAAATGGAGATGGTGTATATTCAAAATTTGCAGAGCCAAATTTAAGCAAAAAGAAGAAGGAAAAAGTGTTATTTTGATTTTGATGTGCCAGGCTTATAATTTGTATCAGATAAGGTTGGCCCATTTTTGTTGAAAACTAGTCTCCTTTTGTTGAAAAGGGCCTTTAAAGAACTTCGACTTTCTTTCAGTACAACACAAACAAAAATTACAATGGACATTTGAGACTACACAGTTGATATTCGATTTGATCGATAACAGCAATAAGAAAACTACCGAGAGCACATATGGTCTTCTTCTTAGTAACCGTCGTGTTGCTTTTAAAGAGAGATAATAATTAGAAGTATTCCACACAGATTAGTTGATGTTCATTTGGAGATTGGTAGCTAATACTGATTGATGCAAGTGTACCATGCATCGTGTAACTCGCAAATAGAGAATCTATAAGAGGTGAAAGAAAAGCAAAAACAAGTTTTTTTCTTTTATGATTATCGTAGGAAAGACAAAGAAACTTGGTTCAAAAGAGTTTCAGAACTAACCAGAAACAACCACAAACCTCAGATAGACAGACATAAAACCTCCAAAACACCAGGTTCATACCAGTTATATATAAAGTCTATCGACGACTCCTATTCTTCAATCTTTTGGCTTCTAAGAAGAAGCAATGAACGTGTTTAGGATATTTCTCTTGAGAGTGAATTCATCAGCTTTCACCGGACTTATCGACTGCACCCAAAAAGAAAAACCATTAGAAAAATGTCAATACAAAAGTCTCTATTGTTTCTGGATTGCAAAGCAGTGATCTAATATATATATATATAGAGAGAGAGAGGAAGAAATGATGTTTAGACCTTGCTAAGGACGCGTCCAAGCCGCTCAGCTTCTTTGGTAGCATAGCCTGAACCTTTTTCTATGTACTTCTTTGCGAGTGACGCGTAAAGCTTTCCGTACCTTATTATATAGAAAGACCATATCATCATTTAAGCTCAGGAATTAAAAAGGAGCGTCAAAAGAAACTTCACCATTCTTATTTGATTTAACTGATGAAACGCTAACACTAGTCAGTGCATACCTTGCTGTGGAGCCCTTAAGGTTACTAGCTTCCTCTTCGATGCGAGACAAGATTGCCTTCTTCTCATCTTCACTCGCTGCAACTAGCTCCTTTACCAACGCACCTAAGCTTTCAACTATACCAGCCTATCAAACAATATATAGAGGGAGAGATATCAGTAAAAGCCTTCGAACTTACAGATAGGATTCTGTGATTCTACAAGAGACTTTTTTTTTTTTGTTACCTTTGAAGTAAGCTGCCCTTTACTGTCTCTGCTGGTACCAACTTTCTCATTGATGAAACTTACAAAGTCATCTAAGTCTCTTCCACCGTTATAATCTTGACCGGCTTTGTTGTCCTTTGGGAAGAATTTCAATGTTGGGAATCCACTTACTCCATACCTGTTGAACAAAAGAAAAGGAAGCTGTTATCATCCTTGGGTTCTACGATATATAATACAGTAATATCGATGAAGTAAAAAAAAGTCCTTGCCCAACTTACTTCTCGCCAAGGCTTTTGTGTGCATCAGCATCCAAGTTGGCAATGACTACACCTTCTTCCTGCTTAAACACCGTTGCTACCTTTTCGTATGTCTGACAAAATTTATAAAGCAAAAAAAAAAACAACATTAATAAACAAAATGAAAGTGGACTATTTTTATATCCAAAAAATAGTCAAATAGGTTGTGAACTTACAGGAGCGAGGGACTTGCAGTGGCCGCACCTGGAAGATGCAAAACTCAGAAATTAGAAAACGGCAAGAAAAGCAAAAACCATGAAAGTGGAGAAAGAGATAGATAGATAGTAGTACCAAGGGGCATAAAACTCGACCAAGACATCTTTGTTCTGATCCAGCACAATCGCATCGAAGTTATCAGGTGTTAACACAACTACATTTTGTGGAACTGCAGCTAATTTGACGTTGGTACCTGAGTGACATATTTGTTCAGCAATAAGCAAGTTGTTCGCAGCATAGGTGTAAAAGTTAGGTACACACAAGAACAGTTGTGAGGATTAGAGACAAAAAAAATTTACAAAAGAGTAAAAATGAAGAAAAACAAGTCAATGAAAACAAATTTCCACCTGTTGAGACTTGAGAAAACATTCAATGAAAAAAAAAATCTCCAAAAACAAATGACTGAACATTTCACAAACTCATAAATGACGCCTAAACATAAGACTAGCTTAGCTACTACAGTGGTATGATAAAGAGGAGAGAGAGAGAGAGTACCTCCTTCCTTGTTGACAAATTCAGCCAAAGCTTCAGCATTGCGTGCACCCTCGTACCTATTAATAAAAGAGATACCATAAGAATTTTTTTTTATTTGCAACCAATAAATAGATTAGCTTCGAGAATCAGATTTAGAAAGAAAAAAAGAAAGAAAGTCCTGCATGCATACTTTTGAGGTTCAAGAGAGCCTTTAGGAAACCATTTAATGGTGGGATATCCACTAACATCATACTTAGTGCAGACAGTCTTATGTTCATCACAATCGACCTGCAACAACAACACAAGTTAATAATAAATAAGTAAAGAAGAATCAAATCATGTGTATAACGATGGGAGTGTCTTTGACAGACACACAGACAGACAGACAGACCTTAGCAATCAAGACAGACTTGGCCTTCTTGAAGCTGGCAGCAAGCTTTTCATACTCTGGAGCTAGTTTCTTGCAGTGCCCACACCTATATATATATATTTTAGTATCAATCATCAAAGTAACTACTAAAACTATGGCTATCATCAATCAATCCATAAGACTCCGATCCACAAATCAAAAAAAAAAAAAACATAATCAATCCCACGAATCTAACTAACATTTAAGGATATCATGATTGATCCAAAATTACCAGGGAGCATAAAACTCGACGAGAGCTCCTTTATCTTTACCAACCTCCTTCTCAAAGCTCTCTTCCGTCAACACAACAACCACGTCGTCTGCTACGGCTGACACCACTACCAACGCCACTAACGCTACACCAAACCAGATCTGAGATTTCCCCATTTTTGAGATACAGTATTTTGGTACAAAGTACTGTGTGTAGTTTCTTTTGCTCTCTCTCTTCTCTCATTAAAAACGTTTCCCTTTCCCTTAGAGATGAAGATACAGAACCAAAAAAATGAGTCAAATAAATCAAATGATGACATGGCGTGATCTTAATCGTCTATTTATTCATTATTTATTACCAACGGTGATCGATCCTTCTTTCTACGTGGCTTTGGTTACATGTCCGATGATGACTGGTTTGGGCCACTCCACATCTTTCGCGGAGATTACAAGCGAATTAGTCTTCTTTTCATACTAGCCAGGAACACCCCCTCACCTTTCATATTCTTTTCATTATACCGCCTCTACTTTTTAATATCGTAAATCAAACCCCCCTCATCGGATCAGCCCGGCCTCATTTTGAATTTATTGGGCCTCAATGGGCTTGCTCTGGCAAATATTGTAACTGAAATTCATGCATGCTCAAAACATTATATTAATGTATGATAGCAAAGTGTCAACTAATCCTAACGTTTAAGATATGATATGTTAGTTGAACGTGGATAGCTTGTTAAACAAATCAGCTAGTTAATTCTCTGATATTACTTGCATCAGCTGCAGAAAACCAATCCTACGTACGTTTGATCTCGAACTAGCTCGATTTAATTTCCCATTCAATTTGTTTGCTTCTTTTATAGAAACATTGTACATTTGTACGTACCTACCCATACGTATAAGTATTACCTCACAGTTGGGTTAGCTTAAACCGCAAACTTTAAAACCTTTGACTCGCTCAGCTTCTTCTCTCACGGGATGGACAGACACTACAAAATTATTAATTTTTACATCATTTAATTATTTTATGTTAGTGTACACATAGATTTTATACTTTTCATAAGTAAAATTCTAATCCCACTACCATGAAAAGTTCAGCTTTTCAGCTTATATTGTCAAATATATTTTACTTATACCGGGACATAATATAGCACAAAAGTTAATAGACTACAAGAAAATACAGAAAAAAATAGACAAGAAAAAGTACATGGCATCACGTGGGCGTTCCAAAGAGTATGGAACCAGGTCGGACTAATAAGAAAGTGACTGTTTTATGAATTATGCGTATATTCAAAATATCGTGGTATCTAATAAAAAACCAACGATTTATTTCAGAACATAATAGAGAGAGAAAAAGCAGATCGGGAAATTGTTTCTCGCCGACGGCGGTGGGCTTCTTGAGCCACGTCGTCGGTCGGAATTTATTGTGGGTTGTATGGTAGTCACTCCGTTTGCTTCTTTTTTGCCTCCGCGGTGCTTTGTTTTTCCGTTCACCGGTCGGCTCAAGTTTCCGTCGCGCCTCCTGTTTCGTTTAAGGAGGACGGTCGGCTTAGTTTCCGTTGTGGCTCCCTTTTGTCAAAGGAGAACGGTCGGCTTTAGGATGTAATTTAGGCGGAGGCTCCTTTATTCTCCGATCTCGTTCAGTTTGGTGCTTTCTGTGTGAGGGTTGGTTTCAGATCCGGTTGAGTGTTTGAGTTCCTAATGGAGGTTCTCCGGAGAAGAAAGTGGTGATGAGGAAGAAGTGAAACGCGAGGACCCGGGATGAGACCGTGGGTAAAGAGCCGACGGAACTCTCCGATGGTTTTGAATTTAAAGTAAAAGATTTGGGCGAAGCGTTTTTTCAGTTTCAGGCTTCGGTGGAAACGAGAAGTCGTTTGTTTGGTTCCGAGGCTTGCGACGGCTAGTAGGTATCGGTTGTGTCCTCTGGAAGTGGATCCGCCGCAGCGACGATGTGGGAGGAGATCAGGTGACTCGTGTTCAGGTCTCGAGGAGGATGGACACACGTGGCGTTCTCTCCCGACGTATCGGTCGTACGGGTTGGATTGGTCTCTTTGGGTCTGGTGGGCTTTAGGCCCATTTGTTTGTTTTTGTTTGTGTTGTCCAGTTTCTTCATTGGGTTTTTGTATGTTTTTTGGCCTTGGACCTTTTATCAATATAACCTTTAGACGGGAAAAAGAAATCTAATAAAAAACCAAAAACTTTTATATTGTAAATGCCAAGTTGCCAACTGGGATATATTTCATAAATCAATCTTCCGAACACAAATTTAATGCGTGGGGTCGTTCCCTCAAAATACTCTTTTGGTCCCTCCATTGTTTTTTGTAAATATGTGTTATGAAAACTCGTAAATTGATGCATTGCATGACTGTAAATATCATATTAATAAAAGTAAGAGTTTTACAAAGCAGAGCTTTTTCTACGTTACTATTATTTTTTTTTTTAACGCTGATTTATTATGACATTGCAATTATGAGAAAGACTATAAAGACGATTCGACAACCGACAAACTATCTGGTCTTATGAAATCTACACCTAACTGCGTTACTATTGTTACCCCAGTAAAAACCATGAAAAATAATGCTAACAAAAACATAAAACTTGAATCCAATTATGCCTTGCTGACAAATCCAAAGGGCCATGGCCCATGAGGTGTGATATTACTTCCGGCTCTTCGTTCCCGAGATGATGTTCTTTACAGCCTATCAATCTTTTCGAAGAGGAGGGCTCTGGAGATGAAGTTGATGCATGGTAATCGCTAGTTCATAATTTATTTTCTAGTTTTTAATCGAGACATATATACTTAAATGATTCTACACCTACATCGTGTATCTATTTATTAAATTATATGAAACATGGTAATAAGTCGGACGGGAAAATATAATATTATTAGGTTTTTCCTATTAAACGATGATGATATGTTATTTTGATCTTTCAAAATCCCGTGGGTCTTATTTCAATATAATTTAAACTAATATTACTCGATGATATGACACTACATGGATTGGACCCACACTTAACACAAATCATTAACATCTTCAGGACAGAAGCCAAGCGACTAACGCATTTTCCTCATTATGATCCAACGGTTCTCCAAAATTTTCGCAGTTACTTTTCCCGATCGTGGTCTCATCATCACCGTCCAGAAGCCACGACACCATTGAATCAGAACTATCTTTCTCATGGCAAAGTTTATGGCTCTTATTACCTTCTTGCCAAACACAGTCCCAGTCAATAAACTCATCCGTCAACGCATTTTGATGCTCGTAGTTGATAAACGACTCCACCGACGGACAAGGCTCATGAAGAGGGTCGAGATAACCTAGGTTCGAAGTCTCTGATGACCCTCTGGCTATTGTAGAGTCTCCTAAATGACTCAACTCTCCATCACCATCACTCAATGAAAACACGTTGCCTGGATCTGACTCGTCCAACAATAGATCAATGATGTCATCATCGAAAGACAAAACTGCATCCTCACCATTAATGCTCATGAGATTATTATTATTATTATTATTGTTATTATTAGTATTGCAACAATCTCCTCCTTCATGACACGCTCCATAGTAGTAGTCATCACGTGGTCCTAGCTCAGCCTCGGCTCCACTTAACTCCATCATTAATGCGTCTTCTCCCACCACCGCGTTAACTGCTACGTTGGCGTCTACTTCCGGCGGTGCAGACGTTTTCTTCGGCTTTCTAGTTTTTGGTTTGTGAGTTTTGGGTTTCATGGCGGATCTGCTGGTTCTCCCTGGTCTCCGTTTCTCCGGCAGACGCTGTGACGTCGGAGGAGCGTTCATGATTACGGCCGGGACGTCGTGAGACTTTCTGATGTAGTGGAGTTTACGGCTGAGATGAGAGTTCCAGTAATTTTTTATTTCGTTGTCTGTTCTCCCTGGTAGATGACTCGCAATTAGTGACCACCTACATAACATTACATTATTAGATCAGATACAATTATTTATTAACCTCTAGTAACAATTATGAAATGTACATTTGTTAAATACTAGTACATTTAATTTGTCTCAACTAAAAGAGAAAAAGTTTTGACAACCAAGGGTTATAAAAGCATCAAGAGGGAGTCCCACAACGGAAAAAAAAGTCATGCTATGTCTTGCCGGATGTTTTTTTTTACTATTTTACCATGCTGTATTTCTTCATCTGGTTTCATCAATAAATTGAATTATTCTTTTTTGTTGTTGTAATCTACTGACTTAGATCAACGAAGATAGTTAAGCTAAAAGAGAGAGTAACATTCAGTCTTAAGTGTAAACGCAAAACTTCTATCCGTCTTTCTATTATTTACATGCATTTTAGTGGAATATTTTTCAACAACAACAAAAATAATAATACTAACATTAAGGCTTACTTACTTATTTGGTCGATAAACAATGATTATTAGTATATGATACTCCGAATAAAAATCATTGTCCGAAAATAGACTGGAAAATGGAAACTTGTACCTGTTTCCCAAAGTGGAATGCATTTTGACAACGAGTTCCTCTTCTTGTGGAGTTATGTTCCCACGCCTGAGGTCAGATCTAAGATAGTTTACCCATCTCAATCTGCAGCTCTTTCCACACCTTTTTAATCCTTTTTACAAAAACAAAATAAAAATTAACGAAGTAATAATTAGTGTCAGATTTTAAATATAAGTAAACATCGAAGGTTTTTATTTTAACACGTTTAGTTTTGAAATATTTAATGTATTTTTGTGTAAATAACTATGTGGTCTGATATATGATAGATACTCTATATGATATGACTACTCACGAGATTCCTCGCATTCTGATCCTTCTATTCGTATATCATATACATACACAACTACAAATTATCTCAACTACTGCATTAATTAATCATGTCTTTAAAGCGAAGTTGGAAATCAAATCAAAATTAGTCATATGGATTTGATCTGATTCTTGAAATACTAATATGCAACGGACAAGATATAAAAGTACGCATCTATTTGCATTTGCCAATCTGTATACCACATATATAAAGTGTATACAACCAACTATTTAAAGCATACTCTTGGCAGCACTTTATACGTACATTCACAACTCACTGTGACTCTGACACTGACGCTTACCAATAGCCAAAACCAGAAATTAAACTTGAGTCTAGTGTTGAGATCAAACTGCTAACCTTGTACTAAATTTTATACTTTTTTAAGTATAATTAAACAAAACTAACTAATTCCATGATTCATGAGAATACGAAAAGAGCCACAATTACTTCCATCTAACACAGTGTAGTAGTTTGAAGTTCGTGTTACATGGTATTGTTGTATTTGTAATCCATCTGAAAGAAAAAAAAACGAAAAAGTCTTTACTCTAAATGTTATTACCGGCATTTTTGGGGAGAGACCTCCAAGAGCCTTCACCGTTGGATTGAATGTAGCTTGAGAGAATCTGGTCTTCCTCCGCTGTCCACCGCCCTCTCTTTATCCCGACCTTCTCGCAACACGGCGCTCTTCCCATCTTCTCCGGCGATGGTTATATTATAAATGTGTATTTATAAGTCTCAGTGACCGCAAAAGTCAAGCAAATGGGGGGAGAGAGAGTGTGTGTGTCTGTGCAAGTGAGAGGACAAGAAAGAGAAGTTACTGTGTTACAGACGATGGAAGAAATAGTGACTGGTTTGGTATTTATAGCGAAAGATCGACAATTGATTAAAACGAGGATTAAAGAGCTCGAGCTTTCGAGAGTACTGGAGATGATGACACGTGTATGGTACAAAGAAACACCACGTTGGTGTAGAAGGAGACTGAAGTCGTGGCTTATTCACCGTCGAGAGACTCGTGATCGGTCCGTTTAGGCTCGTCGTGTTCTCTTAGACGCTAATCTAGTGCGTGCCTAGATCATTGTCAATGCTTTTTCTTTGACTTATTAATCATTTCCTTGTGTGTATGCTTACATTTAGAGATGTTCGCATATTCTGAATATATATATATATAAATATCCGGATCTTGGTCCGTTGTGGTTGACCAGATGGTTTATGACGGTTTGCTCGAACTTCATAACACGTGTGCCTTCGTCATTACGTGTAAGCTTACATTAGCAATATGCCGGCACCATTTCAACTAGGAGTACGTATTTTATCCGTTCATTTGGATTGAATTCACTAACTATTCGTGTTAATTTGACCGGAAAATCCGAATATCATTTCGAAGTAAAATAAATATTAAATTATCTATTAAAAACGAAATAAATCACAGATACTAAATATTCCATAGTCAAATATGCGATCAATACAAATATATGTATTTATATAATTAAATATAAAATTTTAAATGAATAATTTTAGATAAATATTATTTTAACTTTATTAGTTTTATTTATATAATTAATTATAGAAGTATTAGATTAAAAATGAATATAAAATCTCTATAAAACTATATTTTTTTCTAAAATTTAATATTTTATAAAAATAGTTATTTTAAAAAATTATGAAATATATAGTTTCAGTAATCTTTATTTTATGTTGTATATGATGTTTAAAATATTTTTTGAAGACAAACTTGTATGAATAAATTAGATAAAATATCTGTAAATATTCGTAATATCTATAAAAAATTTAGATATCCGAAATCAGATTTCATATTTTCGATATAAAATTGGATATCCATAAAATATGAAATAAATATTTAAGTATGTGATAATATTTGATCTGTGCACACCTCTAATTTGAAAAACACATATATACATCATATCAAAACTACGAAAACAAAGTTTCCGTACACTACACTATACATTGACTAGTCCAAAGACTCCAAACTACAAGTGGTACTACAAGAAAAATGGTTAACATCATTTATTTTTAATATATGCATTAGTTATAAATATTGTAAAATAGTTTTACATCACTTAACTAAATCCGAATCGCTCTTAAAGTAGTGACATAAATAAATAAAATCATTTTATTGATAAATGATTCATAAAAATTATTTTTCTCATCAATTATTGTTAATGATGTAAATATATATCAATTATTGCAAATGATGTATCAATTGTAAGAAAATGATATTAATACTTACATCAGTTTTCTAAATGATGTTAGTTTAGTATCAATTAAAATAACTGATTTTCATTATCAATTTATCAGTAACTGAAGTAAATTTAATTAAAAATTTAAAATTTTAAAATTTTAAAAATAATTTTAATAACTGTATAACTCATACTTATCAACTCAAATTATTATTGTTTTCTAAATTATGTTTTACATTATATCAAATTTGTGTTCATAGATAAACATATTTAAATACTTTTCAATAAAATCTCTTTTATATTGATTATAAAATCTGAATAAAAAAATACAAATAAAATAAAAAAATACAGAGCATCGATGAAAAAGTTGGAAGACTAAAAAAAGAATCCAGAAAAATGTAAAACAATTAAAATAAATTCTTCTTCTTCATTGTCATCTTCAATTTTTATTGTAAAGGAGGTATTGAAATAAAATCATTTTAATAACTGATTCAGAAAAACTAAATTTTCTCATCAATTATTGTTAATGATGTAAATATATATCAATTATCGCAAATGATGTATCAATTGTAAGAAAATGATATTAATATTTACATCAGTTTTCTAAATGATGTTAGTTTAGTATCAATTAAAATAACTGATTTAAATTATCAATTTATCAGTAACTGAAGTAAATTTAACTAAAATTTTTAATATTATAAAAAAATTAAAATTAATTTTAATAAATGTATAACTCATAATTATCGACTCAGATTATTATTATTTTCTAAATTATGTTTTACATTATATCAAATTTGTGTTCATAGATAAATATATTAAAATACTTTTCAATAAAATCTCTTTTATATTGATTATACAATCTGAATAAAAAGAATGCAAATAAAATAAAAATACAGAACATCAATGAAAAAGTTGGAAGACTAAAAAAAGTAAATCCAGAAAAAATGTAAAACAATTAAAATGAATTCTTCTTCTTTATTGTCATCTTTAATTTTTATTGTAAAGGAGGTATTGAAACGAATTAGTCAGTAAACTATCCATCAACCGCTTTCCACGTAGACTTCTATTCCTTTGAATTTGCAAGATTTTCTTCATATTTTCCACTGAAGATAATGGATTCCAACAAAAATGGATTCACAAACCATAAAAAGAAAGAAAAAGTTGCAATTTCCTAAAAAGGTGAAACTATAAGATGATGAAGAAAAGAAAAATATTACCTTTACATCATATTAGAAAGACTTTAGATTTATTCATATAATACAAAAGCAAAACTTGAATCATTCTATTGAACGATTAGAGTTTGATCAGTGCACCATACAGATTTTGATTTTGATTTTATAAATTGTATAAGATAATTTAAGTTATTAGTTATTTTGATATTTTTAGATTTTTACAAGCGGATCCGGTTCGAATCTTTTCCAGAAATTTTTAATATCCGAATGCAGTTTAATTTTTAAACCCAAAAAACGTTATCCAAAAAACCGCTTCATTCTCAAGTGAGCATATGAGTTTCTATCTCTAAGTGATTTTGAAAACAAATAAAAAATATTTGTTAACCAGTTTGAATTTTTGTTACAAATGTAGCAATATCATACAAATTTGTTAAATTATCATAGTTAACACATAAATAAATGATGTTAAATTTTAATAGTAAATAAAATTAATGAATTAGTCCGGAAAAGCGAAAATAGTGTAATAGAACACTTAAGAGATAAGATATGTTTTATATTTGTAATAAACGAAGTGGTAAAGTTAAATAAAAATGAATGAAAATTTGTAAGAAACCATTTAAAAGTAGACAATGATTATTTTGTACTTTGTACTTCTGTTTTAATAGAATACTAGATTTTGTTTTATGTTTTTGAAAATTTTGATTTTTTATATTTGAATTTTTTTGTAATCATAACTGTGTTAAACATTAATTTAATTTGATAGAATAGCCTCTTAGATAAATAAAATACATAGTTAGATATAACATTTATCAATAAGTTATGCTCATATTTTAATAGTATATATATGTTAACCATAACCTAAATGTATCAATTCTTGTAATTGATATTATATCAATTTCATTTTAATTGTCGTTCTAGATTTATACAAACAGTTTAAGAAAAAAATATGATTTTGTATATTTTCTAAATAAAAACATAATATTCATACACTAATCACATTTTAAGCAATATAATAATAAACCGGATAATCTTATTAATAAATTTTGTAATGAAATTCTAAGACGATATTTATCTTTTTAAAAAATGTTTCCCTACAACGTTAAACTGAAATGGAAGGAGTTTAAATTTATATAATAACATCAATTATGTTTAAAATGATATAAATTAATAGAAATTATACCACTTTAGTGATCTGGTGTTAGAATTAATTACTATAAATTAACATCAATTATTATAATTGCTTTTGTATTACAAATATTTATGTCATTTATAAATAAGTAACTTAAAATAGTATAACTTATTTTTGTGATTCCATTTGAGTGATACGATTCAAACATTTTCTGTAATGTGGTAATACTCATTTTTTACCTTAATGGCCAAAAAGTTCGGTTTTCTAGTAAGACGGTAAGAGAAATTTTGCTGACAAAAAAACCTCAAAACTCTCGATTAGATCTTCCTCGTGTAGAACTATCACCCGTTTGCTTTCTATACGCATCGACGTTAAATGTAAAAGACGGAGGTCATTTTAAATCTGAAACTTGGAACAAAGTGATAAGATGTAGTTGTTGTATTTGGTCCCTTTTCATGCTAAACGAGTTACATTGGTTAACATATACATGCAATGATGCAAACAACGTAATTAAGAGGTATCATCGGCCATATCCTTTGGCAGCTCAAATACTGAACAACCAATTATATTCGAAGGAATCTTATGGAATCCCTGGAGAATTAAATTTTACAAGTTTCCTTATCTAACACATTACATGAAAGTATGAGGACAACCAACAAAAATATGTTTCCCATTTACTGCTCATCTAACTACGTGTTCCCCACATTCATTTATTTGCCGTTTCGTATTGTGTTGAGAAAGACCATACTAGTACATAGTACGACTATTCATTTCTAACTGCAACTATTTTTAGTATTACTACCAAAACCTAGCTAATCTAAGCTCGAACAACTATTTAGTCATGAAGTCAATAATGGTTAGTTTTATCTCTAGAATCTCCGAGAACAAAGAAAACTTAGCTATTATGCAATACTAAACTTTGTTATAGATGAATACCCTACAATCAGAAACATAATAGTAAAAAGTTGAGAGTATCAATGATTTGTTATACAAGGAGTATCAACTATAACATACATGCCTATTCATCTGGGGATGTCTAAGTTGTTGCCTTTAGCTTTCTCCATATGAAAAACCTTAGCTAGGAACCACAAACAAGGATCACCCTGTCAAAGCTTGCTCTTCATTCGGATCTTTACCATGAGTCATATCTTGCTTTTTATGCCTATGCGGAGAGAATATAGTGCAGTTGATTTGTTATACTCCTTCACTGACCCTCCAGTCACTTTTTTTTATTGTCACCAACCTACTTCCATTTACAGTGCAGTTAGTTGCATCCTAACGACTACAAGTACAATTTTCTGTTTACGAACAAGAATTGAAATTTTATAAAGACTTACGACCCAAACGCCCCCATGATTTTGGGCTTCATCCTGGACTGGGTCTGGCAACAACTAGGGAATAATATGACATTTGTAAGCTCAATGTTTTTCTTTTTAGTTTTAAGGGTTTGATACTATGACATGCCCTACAAATAATGATATGCTATGGTTTTTGGTGTTTCTTTGCTTACGTGTGTTGAAAAAATTGAGGGGCTTCGATCACAATTGAGAAGATAGATGAGTTTTAGGACCATAGTTCCTAAAATTTTAAAAATAATTAAGTAATGTTCATATCAAATACAACGACACATCTCACTGCAAATAATAATAATTATTACTAGATCTTGATCCGCGCTTTGGAAGCGCGGAATATTTTACGATGAAAAATTTCCCTAATAACTTAACAAATATTTTGTTAACTTTTAAAGAGTGTGTATTTAAAATATTTTTGTATTTAAATCAGTGTTTTTAAATTCAACCCGATTGTGATTGTACCGGTTAATCCGGAGATCTAACAATTCAATTTAGTTTTTTAAAATATTCATATTAAAAAGTCATTAAAACCCGAGACTAACCGATTGAACTGATGGATGACCGATATGTAATCTAATTTGATTGAAATTGTGATATTTTCATAATTTGTAATCTTATAATCCAAATTTTAAAGTTCATTATTTTGTAATTTATGAAATTATGACGTTTCTACAAAATTTTAAAGAGAAAATGATGGATATAAAATAACTAAGATTAATTATTGTATTGTTTAGAAACATTGATAGTAGTATATAAAATATATTGTTTGGAAACATTGATAGTAGTATAAAGAAATAAGTATATTGTTTGGAAACATGGATAGTAGTATAAAGAAATGAATATTAGGGATTTAATATAGGTTTAACTATAAAGTATAAATGTATATTTAATTTCAAAACTTACAAAATAAATATTAGGTCCAATATAATAAGATAGATACAACATGTAGCATATGATACTTCAAATTTAATTTAATTTAATTTAGGTAATCGTAATGAAGTCTGCCAAATAAATCATCCCAATACCATTAATGCATTGAATAGGAGCCGAACTTTGTAGATAGGGTTCATCCGAATATTACTAACGTCTGTCAGACTCACAACTGATTTCTAGGCAGATCTCGTGAACCCGTAACTATACCAAATATTCAATTGCCCATTGGCTCAAAAAATATAATTTAATTTACGTGTGAAAATTTGAGATTCTGTGACTTTTATTTGCACATTTAAAGAAATAGTCGAATATTGAAGATATAAGTAACGTTACAAAATTTTCCTGTGTGGATCAACCTTCATTGCAATACCTAAACATCGTTTTCATATCCAATCATCCATATACTATTATTTTATTATCCCTTTTCTTCTGACGGCTGAATGATTTTTCTTTTTTCTGTTCATAGACGAGTGGTTAAGAAACGAGAAAACGACATCGTTTCTATTCGCTGACTTGGTGGAAAATAATACTCGGTTCGGTTCAATGTTTTAGCAGGTGAGGGCTTCATATTTAACCGGAATTGGATGGTTAAAACCAGCCCGGGTTAGTAGATTCCCGACAGCAGCGAGATCCCTACAGAAAACTCCTTGGTACGCATTGGAATTAACCGGTTTCGGTTCAGTATTCTCGGTTATCTTAGATTTTTCCACTGCTTTCGGTTCAGTGAACTCGGTTTTCTTAACCATAACGGCTTTTCTAACCGCTTTCTGTTCTTCAATCTTGTGCATTGGCGTTTGAGTTTGAGCGGGAGTTTGAACTGCCGCAGCGTTCTTTCTCCGTTTCTCTGCCGCCTCCACCTCCTCGGCAATGATGGCCTTCACGGCGGCATATCCTTTCTGAATCAAACGGTAGAGCAGCAGCGAAGACATCTTCGCTCGATCTCTAACCGAATCAACTTCGTTTTGATCGGTGAACTCACACCGATCGATGAAAGACGAGGCTCGATCAGGTTTGTATCTTAGACACAGCAATAGATGAGCTCGATCCAGCTCCGATCTGGTACAACCGCGTCTGACTCCGATCAAACCGTAATAATCGACGTCTCCAGTCTCTCCGTTTGCGATTTTCTGCTTCAGTTTCTGCGTTTTCGTGGTCAACACGCAAAGTCTCCCAGGGATCTCTCTGTATTTCACGTTGTGTCGTTTCCACGCCGGACCTGGAAGTTTCCGATCGCGTAGAATCGTGTTGTATAGTAGCTTCAAGTGCTCGAGATCGTGAAGCGAATCTGGATAACACCGTACCGTTTCCAGAAGCGCGGCTCTAGTCTCCAGCGCTTGGATGCACGACGGTTCAAGAGCTAGCGTTTTGTTGCAATCAGCTATCGCCTCCGCGATTCGACCGGCGGATCTGTACGCGGTGGCTCGATGCATATAGCATTCGGCGAGGAATCCTTGAGGCGCAGGACGACGACCGTCGACGATCTTTGAGAAGTGACGGATTGACTCGGAGAAGAGTCCGGCGTCGAGTGCGGCGATCGCAGCGGCGCGTCGGCGGAGAAGGAGCTTTATGTGAGCGAGGAGGTGAGTGAAGTTCTCACCCTCCGTGAGGTTGCGTGGTGGAGACGTTGATGCGGATTCGGAAAGGAGAGTGAAGCTATCGTCTGACCAACAAATACTCCGGCGACGAAACTCGGCGGAGGCGATGCGTTTGCCGGTTTGGAGTAGAACCATCGAATCCTCCATTAGTCCCAGATAGCAACAAGCTTGACCCAACACAACGTACCTGAAGAAATATATAAACAAAGCGTTTTAAATATCATTTGCGTTTTCTGCGGTGCGTTTACGCTAAGTAATTGAAAAAACGCTACAAAATAATACCTCCATTGCCCTTCTTTGTCGCATTTTTTACGGATCCCTGCCATCACTTTCTTGGTCAAATCAGAAACCGAGAAGCATTTAAACGACGACTCACGTCCCGGCAAAGACGCGTCTGATAGAAGCTTGACTCCGTCGCGAGAGGATGAGGATGAGGATGAGGAGGAGCCTTCCGATGAAGGAGGTGATGCTTCTTCTTCGTTAGCAGCCAGCTTAAGACTGGGAATGTAGTCTTGAAGCATATCGGCGACTTCTTTGAAACGACGGAGGAAGAGAAGAGATCTAGCCTTAAGCTCTAACGCCGTCTCCAAACGAGGAGATATGGACAAGGCTGCGTCAAGTAAATGAACAGCTGAAGTGACGTCGTTTAGCTCCTCACTTGCCATTAAAGTCTTTGCATCTTTAATGTACTTATCAACAAGCTAAAGAGACAGAGCAAAACAAAACAAAACAAAAAGTCAAAATCTTTGAATCTAATATTAGATGGTGATTCTCATTAGAGGGAGTTTGAGATTATATTACCTTTCTTTGAGTGAACCACCAGTGCTTCTTATCGCCATTAACGTTAGAGCAAACCGCCATTGGTTCTTGTTTGGAAATGAAAAAAAAAAAGCTTTTGATTTGATTCAAGCGATTCAAATCATCAAGAACAGTCCAATGCGTATAAGCTTTCCAATCCTTTTCCTCAAAATTCTTTGCTTCTTCTCCTCTCGAGATTTTGAAAAGAGAAGTGATTGTAAAGGAACAGAGAACTAGAGAGAGATAGAGAGAGAGAGAGAGAGTGTGTATGTGTGTGTGAATGTGGAGAGAAACAGAGCACTATAAGGAAGAGAGAGAAAGAGATGACAGCTTTAGCCTTAAGAGAAAGAAAGCTTTGATCCTTCAAATTCATAGCTGGCACCATTTCTCTTTTTTCATATTCTCTCCCTCTCTCTTCAATAAATCTCTATTATTCTACATTGCCATATTTTTAGATTTCACACTGTCATTCTCCCAAATTTCATTAGTAATCAAATAATGTCTTCTTGTTGAACCAAAAAAATAATCAAATAATATCTTCTTAACATTATAATATAATTAATTAATTATAGTGTTTTGTTTAACCTATTAGGTTCCTAATTCAAAGTGTTTTACTAGTTGCTTTAGAAAAACATATGTCGTACACAAGTATTTTGTTATATTGTCCCAAAATAAAATATATTATTTTATAGTACGATTTATTTTCATAATTCTTGTTCGATATAAATAGTCGCTAACGTTCTATACTCGTTAATTTTCTCTTTGGCTTTTACGTTATAGTCGTATTGGAAGAAACATATATACTACTGTAACATTGGACTACCGAAATGATTGCATTTCTCTTACTCTCATAACGATTATTGTCACTATCATTTATTCAACTCGCTCTGTTTTGTAATTTACAAAATAAAAAATGAGCATATAATGTTGATAATGGGACTTTTAAGTCTTGACCATGTGAATATTTGCGTACATATAGTGGCACGTTATAATGCTTAGATAGTGGATACATGATAGTTTGCATGTTTTATAGTTCAATGATATATGAATATATATAACACAATGGATTTCATAAACATCAATTATAAACAATGGACACCCTCATTCTATTTCATGATCTATCAATTGGGTAGGTGTCTCAAGCGTTTACTTCAGTTAAATTAATACCCAGACTAAGATTATAGTTTCTTTTTTTTTTGGACAAAGATTATAGTTTCTACAAAACAATATTCCCTACTTGGATGATGACATGTGTACACATGTTATGGGTGGTCAGACAAAATATATATAGTTTAAACGGTATGATTTACGTTTTAGTTAATTATATAACAAGTGATCAAAAAACAAGTTAAATTGTGATTTTATGAAAATGGTTCTGTTTATATGCAAAATTCAAATTCTAAAACCGAGTATAACTAGCTAACCATCATGTGCTTGCTAGGTTTGTAGTTGTGATTAGTTTAAGAAAGGAACGATCTAAACTTTAAATCGTTACAAAAAAACTGAACTAATAACTCAATGCGTACATGAAAGCATGGGAAAACACTAAACGGTGATTAAGTAGATTATTAGAGAGGTAAGTGGTTATTAAACTTATAAACAGCAACATTATTGGGGGTTTCTTGGTTTGCTCTAAACTTATAAACTAGCATTCGATTTATGTTAACGAAAAAGGTTATTAATTATTTTGCAAGCTGTAAGGAGCAAGACAAGAATCGTGCTTTCCTGTTTTTAATCAACTATTCACAAACTTTATACTAGTATTTACTTTAATACCTTTTTATTTATGTCGAGATAGTTAAACTAAGCATTAGTAAAAGTATTCTAAGCTTAAAATAAATTACGTACACTATGATACGGACCTCACTCAGTTTGTTGTTCTTGTGTTCTATGGTTCTGTTTTCTTTTTAACACACTACTAGATTTTGACCCGCGCTTTTGAAGCGCGGAATATTTTACGATGAAAAATTTCACAAATAATTTAACAAATATTTTGGTTATTTTTAAAGAGTGTGTATTTAAAATATTTTTGCATTTAAATCAGTATTTTTAAATTCAACCCGATTGTGATTATACCGGTTAATCCGGAGATCTGACAATTCAATTTATGTTTTTTAAATATTCATATTAAAAAATCACTAAAACCCGAGACTAACCGATTAAACTGATGGATGACCGATATGTAATCTAATTGGATATAAATTGTAATAGTTTCATAATTTGTAATCTTATAATCGAAATTTTAAAGTTCACTATTTTGCAATTTATGAAATTATGACGTTTTTACAAAATTTTAAAGAGAAAATGATAGATATAAAATAACTAAGATTAATTATTGTATTATTTGGAAACATTGATAGTAGTATAAAAATATATTGTTTGGAAATATTGATAGTAGTATAAAGAAATAAGTATATTGTTTGGAAACATGGATAGTAGTATAAAGAAAAGAACATTAGTGACTTAATGTATGTTTAACTATAAAGTATAAATGTGTATTTAATTTAAAACTTACAAAATAAATGTTAGGTCAATAGGATGTTTCTGTTTTAATAAGATAGATGGTTTTGTTTAATTAGTCATTGTTCTTTTTGACAATAATACATAAACTAGATGATAATCCGCGCCATGCGCGGAGTGAGTTTTTTAAAATATGTTGTATTGAAATATTACAATTAGAATGCATATTGTTATCAAGATTTTTTTTACATTTGATTTGGGGTGGACATTCGGATACCATTTAGTTCAGTTTGGTTTGGTTCGGTCCAGTTATGTTTCAATTTTTTGTGAGTTTGATCCGATTCGGATCTGCGGGTTCGGTTTGGATTTGGACTCAGATAACTCATTTTATTTAAAAAAAAATTAAATTTGTATATACTTTAAATTTTTCAAAATATAAAAATAAAAAATTATTTATAGCATATAAATGTGTATAATGCAAGCTAAAATACTTAAACTTAACATAAAATTTGGTTAGCTTCAATATTCGGATAAGAAATCAATAGATATTTGAAGTATTGGTATTTTGAATATCATTTAACTATTTTAATCATGTATTTTTAACTATTTGTAAATATTTTCAAGTATTTTGGACAACTTAATAACATTTTATATATTTTATATATTCTTTTAGATATTAAATTCTAAAAATAATTAATATATTTAAGTATATAAATCTGGTTTCGATATATTCGATATCCAAAATATTTCGTTTCGGATCAGGTTCCGTTCTAAAAAATATCATCTTAATAACATCTTACAATTTTTGGTAGTTTATAGACGTTTTAAAAAATTCAAAATATACCATATATGAAAAAACTATTTTTTAAATATGTTTAAGTGATTTTTTTATAATATTAATTAAAATAAAATGTAGAGGATACAATTTTTTTTATCAATTATTTTTGATTTGTATTCATTAATTATCATATATACGTTAATCATATTAGGTAATTTCGTAGCTTTTATTTAAGGAAATAAACTTACGTAGCTTTTATTTAAGGAAATAAACTTACGTAGCTTTTATTTAAGGAAAGAATTTAAGACTACTAATTAATATGATAATTAGTTTAATAAAAAGTATAATATATATGTATATGAACCAATATATTTTTCTAAGGATTTCTGAGAATCATCGTAGTGATGACAAGTGGATACAAAACATGTTGTAATGTTCCAGGATTAATATATAGGGGATATGTAAAATCAAATAATTAAATACATTGCCACATCAGAATTGTCCAGTTAATATGCGGTACGTGTCATTTTCATATTATAGGCTAACCAATGAACTGAAGGAGTGTTACATGTACAGTTCAGCGTTGTGCTAACACATCACTATTGCCTGTTTAGCAGACAAAACTCTCTTAATTTGTAGTATTTACCCAAATCATCATTCATCATCTATAGTGTTTTTTTAAACCCCTGATTTTTGCTATTTTGAATTCGCCCGTTGATGATCCAATTCCATCCATCCATTCATTCCTTCATTCATTCACACATCACCAGCAACCATTTGCATTTTTTGTTTTGACGTGCAACCTTTTGTATTAATTATACAAGACTTGTGCTTGTACGTATATATACAATCTTTAACTCTATATTAAACTTCATTTGATATAATTCTCTAATCGTCTTATGACATTTTTGTTTTACTGTATATTTTTGAAGAACGAATATATGACATAGGACTATGTCTGGATTCAAGCATACAGTTGGAGTGGTCGCTAAAATCTTATAATTAACGAAGAAAATGAAACTACAATCCCAATACTAAGAAAATTAGGTGAAAGCGGGGGCAGTAGAATTTAGTCTGATTGGAGCTGTGGCCATCGCCATAATTGCGGAAGATTCCATTAGAGTGACTTTTAATTTAAGTGGTGAGAAATATGTTCTGCAAGAAAAGAAGATTGGGTCCATATCCATATATATAATATATCGTTAATTCGTTATATGTCGTCAAGGTTTTTAATATATTCTAAAAAGAATAAAGGGAATTAAATAAGTCATGTGCATATATAATTTTATTAGTATAAACTACAACCCGTAATTTGATAATTTTATTACAAGCATACATAAACTAAGAAAAAACACATTCTATTTATAATAAAGTGATGTATATTTTTGTAAACCAAAATTCCTGAAATTGAGATCCTACTTTTATAATGCTAACAACGATAGTTTTTTTCCTTTCTCAAATAATGGTCAATCTTTAGTAAGACTATCTACAATGGATCTGTTAGAATAAATTATTCAACTGTTGAAACCAATGTAAGATAGGTGTTGAATTAAAAAAAATTCATACGTAGATTCACAAGTGTTAAAATTAACTAGTTGAAAGCAAATAGATTGGGCTTCAATCTAACTCTTGTTATCTTATTATTGGTTATCTAGTTTTTGTTCTTTTTTATTTCCACCTAGTAATTTAAATTTAATTAATTTATAGTAATATATTTTTTAAAAAAATAAAAATTATACCAGAATTTAACATTTTTAATTATCTATAAATAGAGACTAGTTTCATCTTTTTGGATATAGAATAAAAAAGTGCCAATTTTTCTTATAATTTCTATTTTTATTAATATTAACTTTATGAACTCAATTGTGTTATTGTATAATTGTTTTTAAAATAATATTTTAATATTATTTTCTTAAACTAGTAAAGATATAAATAAAAATAAAATAAAAATTATTTAAACTATGTCATTTTATTTATTTACTTTAATTACAATAAATTTTTGAATTAATATATATAGCTACTAAGTTATATAAATAAGAATATAAATTAGGGTGTTGAATATTTTTAAACAAAACTATTGTAGAGATAAAATTTGTACATGTGTTGAATTTATAGGTGGAAGAAGAGAAGATGATGTGGATTGTAAAAAAATGTAAATTAGAGTGTTGAATTCAACACCCTAGGTGTAATAAGAAACTAACATTACAAAATGGCTGTATAAGAATACTGAAAAAGACCACGTTATTACTTACTCCCTCCGTTTCATATTAAGTGTCGTTTTAGAGAATTTTTTTCGTTGCAAAATAAGTGTCGTTTTATAGTTTCAATGCAAAATTTATTAATTTTATTCTCCATTCTATTTTTCTATTGGTTGAATTGTATCGGTAATGATGTTTTTATATTGAAAATATGCAAAATTAAAATGCTTTCTTAATCTGTGTGCACAAGTCTAAAACCACACTTATAATGAAACAGAGGGAGTATTACATACACATACTTGAAAGACTTGAGGAACATTAAACAAGAAGAGGGCAAAAACAAAAAGACAGGCTCATCATAAAGAAATAAATGCAGAAGTGGAAAAACACATGTTGTGGCTCCTTTTCCTTTAAATTATATCAAATAACTTTGTTTCTAATAAAACATTTGACAAAAAAATTCAAATCAATATATTAAACGATAATAGACAAATGCATATTATTACACTCATAGGACATATTTTATTTTGCCAAGACAGCTCTTATTGTTATTGTTGTGAACTCTATTTTCTTATTCTTTTTGCTAAAAGGGAACTCTATTTTCCTCGATAAGAATATCACTAATGTAATAACAACAAGAAGATAAAATGATTACTTGATTATTTACAGGAATGACTTCCTCCCGTATTTTTTTTTTTTTGTTCACGATAAGCTTGCATTAAAAAATAAAAGAATTTAGCCCGTGGGCCGGCCCATTACATGACTTGGGTTTCTGAGAATGAATTTGGCCAAAGCATCAGCCTGCCCATTCTCAGCCCTTGGAAAAAAAACAAAAGAAATGTCGACAAACAGAAAAGTAAGCGATTCAATGTCTTTGACGACACCATAGATCTCTTTCTCAAAGCGTTTGTCGGATAATTGCCCTGAAAAGGGTTTGGTTGTCGGAGAACATCCGAAGCTTGGTGATCCTAAGAGAAGCTGCTGCGTGGAGCGCTGCTCTCATCGCTAAGGCCTCTGCCGTAAGCGGTAAAGAGACGTTGTGATGAATTTGGCCTCCTCGCATCTCCAAGTCCTGAGAGGGATCCGTTATGATCCAAGCTAGTCCCGCCGTGTTTGATCCCCTATCCCACGCTGCATCAGATTTACAAATCGATGAGGTTAGTCGCGGATTGTGGGGGATCGATGCCCTAGGAATTACTGATCTCCTCGTTTGCGTGCCTTCATTCTTCTCCTTGAGAGGTTGAGCCTGGATCCACTCCCTTGCTAGTCTAATCCCTCTGGTTGCTGTATCCATTGCGGAGACAGTCCTATTCTCAAAGATCAAGATATTCCTAGCTGTCCAAATCGCCCAGAAGATCCAAGGTAAAATGTTGGTAGAAACTCCCAGCGGGGGGAGACAAGTACTTCTGCGTGAAGTCACTAACGCCGATGAGACTCCCGTTTGGTCATTGGGGTCAAACACTGGTGACAAAACGATGAAGCTCCATACTCTTTGCGCAAAATCACATTTGAAAAAAAGGTGGGCTTCCGTTTCTATCTCTCCACATCTTATACACTTAGCTTCTTGTCTAATTCCTCTTCTTTGTAGATGTTCGCCTAGCGGGATTGCTTTTTGAATAACTGACCACACGAACGTCTTGATCTTGGGCGAGTACTCTCCCTTCCATACGTCTTTGATCCATTCAAACTCATCTTGATTAGGGGTCAACGCTGAATCATGGGGGCCTCCTTTCTTCCTCCCGTATTTATTTGCACCTATATACAAATAAAAACAGTATATATATTTATATAATATTGTGAGCTTTCTCTAAATCAAAAAATTGTGAGCTAAGTATATATAATCACATTGAGACACATAAGGATGAACATATAATTAAGTAAGGTATATTGTACGTATATATATACCTGGCACTGTCATAGATCGAGACGTTAGGTTTAAAGCTAGTGGTCACAGATTTTGCCAGAATGGTTCGAGTAAAATTTAAAGCACTGCGAATCTATCTGTTATTATAGTGACATCAGGAAGGTATTTTAATATACTAGTACTCTAATTTTTTTTAATTGGAGTTGTAAAGATTACAATACAAGATATATAAAATGAGGTATGATTAAACGTAATTAACGGTCCCCATTCTCTAAACATGTTCGTATTCGAGGAGGCACACACTATAAATGACGTATATATAGACGCACAAACATTTAGCATTAAAATGATTCAAACCTCCCTTCAGTAATAAGATATGCTCATATACTATCACAAAACTAAAAAGAACTCACAGATTGTTAAAAGTTAATTATTATCATTCCGGCTATCTTACTGATCCGTTAACCACAGACCGTGCCAATAAAACTAGTGAAAAATCAGAGAAAAGACAAATCATTTTTTTTAAACAAATCAATTTGATTTCAAATTTTCATGTGCATCCTTTAAATCTAGCCAAACAAGTAAATGTGCTTATCTCTAATTTTGGGGGGTACTTGTCTGAGTTGTCTCTAATTTGAGCAGGGTTCAGTAGCTTCTTCTACGTTTTGTGGTAATAGTTATGTATAATTTGAGCTTCGGTGTAAGCTTAAGACCAAATACCAAAAAAAGAAAGAAAAAAACAGCTGCTAAAACCCAACATCAGAAATATATTGAATATACACACTTAAATTTTCATAATACTAATTCATTTTTTCACTATATATATATATATATATATATATATATATATATATATATATATATATATATGCACATGTTTGATCGTTGCATAATTCATATAAGAAATGTACGTATGTTTCTGAGAAACAGATTCCCATAGACTAAAGATCTTTGAATTTTTATTTTGTTTTTTTGAACACTAAGATCTTTGAATAATTTATACGAAGCTCTAACGAAACATTTCATAAATCAAATATCCAATTATCTCATACTTTTTTTTGAACTTAATTATCTCATACTTATAAACAAAATACAGTATATATTACAGTGACACCATCATCCATTGCATGGTTCCAAACGACTCGTAGACGTAATTCTTTTTTCAAACCAGCGTACAGTTCATTATTATTATATAATTTGGGTGCTGCAAACGGAATCATATCCCAAGACATGGGTTTTAGATAGAACAAAATAAGTGTCCGAATGAACACTATTTTTAATCAAACATAGTTAAATATCATAATCTCAAATTCAAACGCCATTACTTGGTAGTTTACTATTACTAAAAAACAAATGATGTTTACGTTGGGCATCAAACCAAGAATCTAGTTACGCCCAAGTTCACACAATTTAGACCTCTTTGTATTTTATTTTATTTTTATTATTTTCCTACTCTCTTTTTTTCTATCTGGTCGAACTGAACTAGTTATCAAAAAAGTTAGATAGACCTCTGCGGAAAGGCACGTGTTCTCGGATTAGGTTTCACGTGGAAATGAGTTATCCCATGTGCCCTTCCACAAAAAGCCCTGATTTTTTTCACAAACTAGTAATATTAAATTTTCGATTTCTTCTTTTCTCTCTGTTATTAAAGCTTTTTTGATCTATACGTTAAGCAATATATGCTTTGTTTTATTCGTTTATTTTGAAATAGATAGTTGCTTCTGAAAACGAGGTTGTTTAGATTTGATTTACAATATTATACAAAATACATTCTGACATTGACGTTGAATATAATGATTCTATTAAAATGAAGACCAAACTTCTGAAACAATTGCATATGATTCTTACAATTAGTTATTTATCTTTTTTTGACGTCATTAATCAAAAGATCATTGTTTAACTTTTGATTTCCATGCTTAAAGATTAGAGTATATCATTTATATAGTTTCAAGAGAAAAAAAAATAGTAGAAGAAGGCATCAAAAAAGGTTCAAGCACCAGCTTGGCAATGCTTTGCTGAAAAGTTGTAAATAATGCAATAACTCAACGGAAATAAAAAAAAAAAAAATAAGTAAAGAAAATAGATCGGAATATCGAAAATGATCTATTGTGTAGTTATGGAGACAAGAATCGATCCAAAGGTGTACTCTGGACTTGAAAGCAAAGATAAAAAAGCGAATGGCAATAATTGGGAAAACATGTGAACAAAAGTCTTGAATTCACAGATTTTGATGATATAGTTTCATGGGCTTTTCTCTCATCACAGGACATAATCTTATCTTAATAGTACCAGCCGCTAATATGCACTATGTTTGGCGGTTACGATTAGTGTTTTAGGAATTAGACTTATGGGTTCTAATTGATGAGAGTGGGACACTTAAAGGCTTAAAGCATAAGGATCTACAGCAATAGAGACTCACATGTATATCACATAAGTGGATGGTCCTCAATGCGCTCTACGTAGGACATAGATTTGTGAGTATGTCAAAACATATTTCACATGGTACACTCATACATTAGCCCCACTTTGTAGTGTCTAGATAAAGATTGGGACAAAACATTTTTAGCTCGAATATGGTCCAAGACATTCCCTTGGCCTAATATTCTCTTAACTCTAATTTCACCTTAACGGACTACGGACACATTGACGGCATCTTATGATCACTGTTTGAGTTTGATCAGCTAATATAAACACAGTTTAACCTTTCCCCTTAAATAATATATATACATATACGCATATGTAATATGTATTTAATTTCTCTTACTTACGAAGATAGAAATTTAAAATCTGTATTTGTTTTTTAGATGTATCCCCTAGACTATATTTGAGAAGTGATTTTGACACATGTCATCTCTACAATCGTTTTAACAAAAAAAATTGTGACGTGGCTGTTATAATTGATGACATGTCATATGGTTAAATATGACATGGATAATTACATTTAATGCTGATATATATTTTTAGAAATCTTTGTAGAATATGGCAATAACTCATATATTACATTTAATATTTGATTTATATTTTGATTTATATTTAGAATTTCGAAATATTATATAATTTTACTTTTATAATTATAAAATTTTTATTATCTAAAAGTTTCTAAATTTTCTGAATTAAAAAATAAATAAATCGTAATATCATTAGTTTCTTTTAGATATCTACAAATTATGTAAATATTATTTAGTTTTAATTTTTGATAGCTATACAATTTTATATGATTTTTAGTAATTTAGTACAAGTTGATTTAATACATTTAACCAAATGAAATAAATAATTTTTTATCTAAGATTTTAACTTTATATATACACATATATATTCTTAAATATAATTTAAAATAAAAAAATATTTTCTCTTAATTTTATGCTTAATTAATGATATTTATATTAATTATTGGTAAAAATAATAAAATATATAATATTAATAAATTATATTTTAAAATATAAAATTTAACTTTCAAAAATTCATCACTACACATGGTGCAGGAAAGCACCTAGATTAACAATTGTGACATGACTACTAAAATTGATAACATGTTTTAAAGATTAATATGACATGAAAAATCATATTTAATGTTAATTTATATTTTTGATAAACTTTTAAAAATATGTAATAACTCATATATTATATTTTTGTCGATTTATATATATTTGGACTTTTTAAAAATATGGTAATAACTCATAAATCATCATTAAAATAAATATATTCAATTATAGCATTTCAAATTTCGAAGTATCATTTAAATTAAAAATATTTCAAAAATATATACATATTTTTAGAAAATTATACAAAATTAAACTTTAAATCGTAAAATCATTAGTTTCTTATATATATCTACAGATTTTATATATATTTTTAATTTTAATTTTTGACAATTATGCAATTTTACATATTTATTTAATATATTTAATTAAAATAAATGGATAGAAAAATCTAGCTAATATTATAATTTTAAATATATACATGCACATTCTTAAATATAATTCAAAATAAACAAAATTGTTTTTATCTTAATTTTAATGTTCAGTTAAATCAAATTTGTATTAAAATATTGATAAGAAAAAAATATATAATATTAATAAAATAATTTAGACATTTTTCTATAAGATAATACTATTTCTAGAATAAAAAGATTGATTATACATAAACGAAATTTATTTGTATTTTTCTTCATATTTTTCCAAAAACATAAAAAACAGAAAATATCTATCAAATTTTAAAATATAGACTTATATATTTTATCAAAAACATATATAAATTATACATAATTATATTTATGAACCTAAGGTAAACTAAATAAATTAATTAGCAAAATCGTTTTATTTTAGTCTAATTATAACCAAAACATTATGATTAAAAAATGATATAGGCCAATATACCAAATGCAAGTAATGAAATCAATCAAAATATGAACAATTAAATCAACCAATTATTATGACGTATCTATTTTGCATATATTCATATACGTGAATAAATTTTCAATATTTTACAAGTTATGTTTATTAATGAATATCTGATTTACTTTTTTCTATTTTTTTAAATAAGATATATCAAATTATACAAAATTTTATGAAAATATTTACAAATATAAGAGGATAAACTGAATTACCTACTAATACGATAATTTTAACCTAATGAGAAAAAACATCATTAATTTAACCGTCTATATACAACTCAAAAAATTGAAATAATACAAAATATCATGCTTAAAACATAAAGATATTTAATCCAATTTTTTATAGATACAAATAAAAGATTATTTAAAACATATAAACAAACAAAGTAAAGTACTTATTTGTAAATATTTATTTCCGTGCATGAGCACGGGAGAATCACCTAGTTTTTTGTGTATTTAATGCACTTTTTATTTTATTTGTATAATTTTTTGTTCTATGATCGTTATAATATAATTATTTTCAGCATTAGAAATCATTCATTAAAATGTGTAAGAATCTCATTTTCTTATTTTCATGAAACCTGAAGTAGATTCCAACGTTCTATGGGGTTTGAGTGTTGGTTGGTGATGCTAGCTAGGAAAGACAATTTTACAAAAAAATAACAAAGAACGAACAAATTCTGCCCCCCTTTCTGAAATACACTAACCACTAACCAGTCCTTTTTTGGAAAACACAAACCAGACCTTCTTGAATTCTTAATCAGAATAGTTTTTTTTTTTTTATGAAATTTCAAATTTATTGATCAAGTAAAAATGTTATTTACAAACTTCAGAATAGTTATATAAAATAGTATGATTATACACTTAACATGAAATACTGAAAGCATTGTTAATTTTATATGGACAGGGGAAATTCTTGTAAGAAATAATTTTTACCTTTTTATAAGTATATTAGTAATATTTACTTCATTATGTAGTCTCAAAATTAGAAAACATGAAAACTAAATCATATATTTCAACATACTTTATTAATATTTTATCATGATATTGCTGGACACCTGGCTCTAATAAGTTTATTCTCATTTAACAAAAAGAAATATTGCTGGACATTAATCCATGGGTTTTGGATTGTGTGTAAAATTATCAACAAATGGAATACTATTTTACGACTCTTGGAAATTTTGCAAATTAAAATAAAATTCAACTCCAATGCTAACTTTCAATAAATTAATTTTGAAATTTTAAGTATTCTTATAAATATTTTAGATATGATTAATTTAATATAAAATTTTTAGTTTTAATTTCAGTCTGAAAACATTCTCACTGATTCATCCTATTAATTATACTATTTCATTATCCATTTGTTTAACTATCATTATTTTACATTATATATCAATAATATATTTTATAAAAAAATACTGAATAATTTTAATATGTTTAAGAATAATCTTATAACATCATAATACTATGCCAATTTTTTCTATTTTTGAAATTAGATAAAAATAAATAAAAAAGGAAAACAAGTTTTTAATTTTGTTTATCGACATATATTTTATTGATATAAATCATCTTGTTTGACTTTATTAATTTATAGATTATTTTCTGTATTTAAATATTAAAATATCATTAAATTTAAATTAATTTTTGATATTATAATTTATGACTGATTCAACATGAAAGACTAATAATGATTTTAGATACGACTTCATTCCAAGCCTGACTTTCAATGATTTTTTTCATACATATTATTATAATTATTTTAGATAAATCAAAATTAATTTAATAATATAATTGTCTAATTTGAGTTTTAGAGAATTCTCATCCTATTAGTTATACTATTTAATCATATAGCAATTTAATTATCTTTATTTGATATAATTTACCAGTATAATCTATTTTATCAATTTTAAAAAAATATTGAATACTTTAATATGTTAATAGTAATTTTACAAAATCATAATTACTATGTCAAATTTTATTATTTTAAAAATAAATAAAAAGAAAACCAAAATTTTTTCTTTTGTATACTGAAATAAATTTTATTAATATCATATAATCTTGTTCGTCTTTAGTAATTGATAGATTATCGTTCTTATTCAAACTTTTTTAAGAGATCATAGATTTTAAATTAATTTTAATATCTTAATTTATAACTATTCCAAAATAAAAGACTAATAATAGTCTATTAATAATTTTGTTGGACATATATAATTGATTTTACAATTATTTTAAAATCTAAAATATCTCATGCACCATGAATTATGCTAAAATAAAACTAAAAACATGACTACTATAAACATTTAACTTTAAACGTTTCATAATTATTTTATAAAAAATATTTCAATTTTCAACCATCCCTTATTCCACAGCTTTGTTATTTATTTATTTAATATATCAATAATACTTCATATTTACTAGATGTAATATCAAACCTAAAATAAAATTGTCTATTTCCAAAATCAAAAGCCAGCCTGCTCGATTTTCTACATATATATATATATTGTATGTTCATCATAACACATACATATATCAACAATCGCATATATATATACATCAATTATACTATAAAGAATGTCATCAGCACTTTTATCTTCTATTCACAATTCACTCAATGTCACATTGCACTTTCACAAAGGTTATATTATATTATAGCCACAAAGATACCCATTTTCGTGTTATCTAAGGTTTACATGTACAATGATTTACATGATTTTCAATTGTTCGCAAGAGATATATTGTCAAAACTTAAATCCTAGTGGCTAATGCCTGAGATTGCTTTCTCAAATCAAATATGCTTTTATATATTACTATGATTTGTTTGTATTAACCTTCCTTTTCTCCCTTTGTAATAGATACTATATATTCATACATGTTCTTATTGTACTTGAATTTGATAAGATTTTAATTTATTTGGTGGAGATTTACATAATCTACAGTATTTTATATTTCTTTGTTGTCAAATATGGTATTCTGTATATACATATATTCCTATGTCCACCGATACTTTTTGAAAAGAATATCAAAGATCAAACTGTTTAAAGGTTTAACCAATAATCGAGATTACAGAAAAGGATCAAGTGAAAATTCTCTTTTGAGATACAAAGATTAGTAGCTGCTAGCAGGAGACACTGAAAGAGATGAGCAGTTTTCTAGGGTTTTTTAGAACTAAGTACTTTAACGTCTTTAAAACACGGTTAAGAGTGGTACTTTATTGGCAATTATTCTTAATGAGAAAGTTATATATTGTTTTGCCAAAATTTTGTAAGAAAATATATATAGAAAAGGATCTTGAGAATCAAAGTATGGAAAGGATAAAGAGATACACTTATTAATTAAATTGATTTTTCTTGTTTTTGTTTTGTGGATCTTCAAATCTACAGAAGTGATGGTGAAAGTTACAAAGTTTGTTTCTTCTCGTCCATTAGTCAGCCTCATCCTCCTGGTAATTATTTTTTGTGTATCTTCAAATTATTTTTATCATAAAAAATTGGTTACTTGACAGTGTTTTGTTTTGCCATGCCTTTAGGGTTTTTATGGATTAATATGTTGTTGATTGTTTCGTGTGTTATTTTTTTGCCGTGCCTTTAGGGTTTTAGGATTTAGTTTTCCTTCTTCTTCTTTTGTTCTGAATGAGCGTTTGATCTGAGATCGTATTAACTCTGGGTACTTCAACATTGTTTGCTCATCCTCGACAATCCAATTCATTATTTGGAAGACTTTATGGCTTAATGTGTTTTACCAGCCGAACTCAATAATGAGATATAATCTTTTGAGCTGTGTTGATGATATCAAATAAGTTTTTGATTCTATATATCCTTTCCGCACAGAAGAATCATAAATATCATATAAGAACTGCATGATTACCTATAGAAATTATCTAAATGTTGTATTTTTATGTGTATACATATATATCATATATATTTGGTGAATAACTATCTAGCTTGTTGTTCACAAACAATTTTTTTTCTAGGTTGTTTTTGGGACAATACCGATTGTGATATGGTGTATAGCAACCAAGAACATAAGAAACAACGTAGATTTACTCACTGAAGATCTCCGATCAAGTCTAGTTTCTGAAATCGAAATCATCGGAAAATTTATCTATCCAAAGACGAACTCATCTACAATCAGTTTAGCAAGAGTTATAGACTCTTCTATCACCAACAACAATACACCTTTTACTGAGATTCAAACACAGGTTGTTCATTAATTTGATTAATATTGTTTATATGACTATATAGTTATTACATAAATGATGTAGCTTTTTTTTCAATATACATAACTGTTGTTGTGTGTTGATATTGTAATTTACAGATCGCACCAGTGTTGTTTCAAGCTTACTCAACGTTCCCTCAAGTCTCACAAGTGTCGTATATTAGTACAGACGGCCTCTTGTTTTCTTACATAACAGGATTAAACACAAGTTTCACAGTTTTTGCCAATTCAAGCGGTGGAGATTACAGTTGGTACACTCAAACCATTGATCAGAGAACCGGTCTTCTTATCGGTGATGCAACAAGATCTCAGCCGTTAAATGTAACTAATACAGATTGGTTCCATGCAGCAGAGAGAGATCACACTACGGCCTTTGTGGGAACTGGTTTGGGAGGAGATGATAACGAAAAACTGTTTCAGAGAGTGGTTAGCTTGGACAGCAAGAAAGGAGTTGTTTCGTTAGGGTTTCCGGTTAAATATTTAACCGATGCATTGAACCGTTTGGATCTTCACGGTGGAGAGATTTGCATGTGGACTAAGGATGGAACTGTGCTTGTTCTTGAAAGTTCACAAAATGCTTCTTCCTTCACCCCCAGAGATTGCAGTTCCGGTGGGGTGAAGGAGATCAAAGGATCCAAATTCGAAGCTTATTGCTCAGTTCTTGAAGTTTCTGGCGTGCCTCTGGTAAATGTTTATATCATCTTCTGTGCAATAGATTGATTCATCACTTTGTTTCTGACCTTCTTCTAATGTTCTTTTTTTTTTAATCAGACTTACACGTTAATGTCTCCCAACAAAGGAATAGGAACAAGCATCAGTCATGCGGCTATGTACATGCTTATTTTTATGGCTTTTTATGCCATCTTCTGGCCTCTAGGGTTTGTTGTGTTTATGGCGAGAGCAGCAAGAAGAGAGATGGATATACGTTCAACGCTGATAAACCAAATGGAAGCAACACAACAAGCTGAGAGGAAGAGCATGAACAAGAGTCAAGCGTTTGCACAAGCTAGCCACGACATTAGAGGTTCCCTTGCAGGTATCACAGGTCTGATTGATCTCTGCCGTCAAGAAGTTAAGCCTGGCTCTGACGTAGACGCTAGTCTTCAGCAAATGAATGTATGCACCAAGGATCTCGTTGGTAAGTCTCTTGATTCTTAAAGCTTTCAATCTTATGCGCATGGCAGGATCTGAGATTTTAGAGACTATAAACATTTTTTTTAAAGAATTTTAATAAAATGTTTTTTTCGTCATTTGAGAGATAAAATACTTATAAAAATTTTGGAGGCCAAGGCTAATGTTTCAGACCGCTGTTTATGCGTTTAGTCACTTTTGTCGCTAACTCTTCTTGTCATGTTGCTGTAACAGGTCTGCTTAACTCAGTATTGGACATGAGCAAAATCGAAAGCGGGAAGATGCAGTTAGAGGAAGAAGAGTTCAACCTAGCCAAGCTTCTTGAAGACGTGGTCGACTTCTTCCATCCTACGGCGATGAAGAAAAAGGTTGACGTGGTTTTGGATCTTCACGACGGCTCAATCTTAAAATCCTCGAATGTGAGAGGTGACAGTGGCAAGCTCAAGCAAATCCTGAACAATCTCGTGAGCAATGCGGTGAAATTCACAGTGGAAGGGCACATATCGATCAGAGCTTGGGCTCAGAAGCCAGGTCCCAAGAGCTCTGTTGTCTTGGCATCTGAACCTAAAGGAAGTACTGTATCCATGTTTTCAAAGCTTATGTTGTGCATGAACAAAGACCAGTCTTCTTCTTCTTCTTCATCAACCTATGAGAAGGAGATATCTAACTCCATAAGAAACAATGCGAACACGATGGAGTTTGTGTTTGAGGTGGACGACACAGGGAAAGGGATACCCGTGGAGATGCGTAAGTCAGTGTTTGAGAACTATGTTCAGGTAAGAGAAACAGCTCGAGGACAACAAGGCACTGGTCTAGGACTCGGCATTGTGCAGTCTCTGGTTAGATTAATGGGAGGAGAGATAAGCATCACCGACAAGGCGATGGGAGAGAAGGGAACCTGTTTCCAGTTCAATGTTCTGCTGATAACCTCAGAGACTCCTCCGGTGAGTGACGTTGAAGCAGGAGGAGGAGATTACATAACCACTCCAAACGTCGGTCTGACTATAAACACTTCTTCTCTGGTGGGAGGTGGTGGTAGCATGAACATACGTCAGCACCTGAGCCCTAGATTCAACAACTGTCTCAGCTCAAGTCCGAAGCAGGAAGCTTCACGAGTGGTTCTCCTGATAAAAGATGAAGAACGGAGGAGAGTCACAGAGAAGAGCATAAAGATTCTTGGGATCAAAGTCACTGTGGTGGAGAAATGGGAGCATCTGAGTCAGGCCTTGGAGAGACTCTTTGGGTTTTCACCACAGAGTTCCATGGAGTCTAGTTTGAGAAACGAGTTATCAAGTACGAGCTCGAGGGAGTTGCCTTTGATTGGGATGGATGGTGTTGATTCCAGAAGTCAGATTCCTCGAAGGAGAAGCGCTAGTTTCTCTGCATTCGTCCTTCTGATGATTGATGCAAACGCTGGACCGTTTCCTGAGATGGACGACATTGTCGAACAGTTCCGTAGAGGCTTGCACCATGGCGTAGTCTGTAAAGTTGTTTGGCTTAACGAACCTAACGGCCGTGGAAGTGAGAGAGGGGACATTTGTTGTTTGAAGCCTTTGCACGGATCACGTCTTAACAGAATGCTGAAGATGCTGCCTGAACTTGGAGGAATCGTTCCTAAGCAAGAGCTGCAAAGAGAATCACTACTTAGACATACTCTTGTTGCAGCAGCAGCGACATCACCAAAGGGTACTACGAGTTGTGAGATCCAAGAAGAATCGAGCTCAAGGTATAACAAAAAACTAGGCAAGTCAGTACGTACTGTTCCAAAGCCAGTTGGGAACTCAGGGGACGAGCAAGGAATGTCCAATGCGAGCTATGATGCACTCTTAAAAGGAAAAAGAGTTATGGTGGTTGATGACAATCGTATAACGTCTTCAGTTGCAACAAGAAAGCTGAAGAAGATGGGAGTATCAGATGTCAGACAATGCGACAATGGGAAAGAAGCTGTGAGATTAGTCAGTGAATGGCTTACACAACAAGGTTCAGTAGTAGATGTGCTTCCGTTTGACTACATATTCATGGATTGCCAGGTAATCTAATTGATAAGCCTTTCAATAGAAAATGATTCACTGCCAGGTAAATGAACATCTTTCTTTGTGTACAGATGCCAGAGATGGATGGATATGAAACAACCAGAGAGATTAGAAAAGTGGAGAGGAAGTATGGTGTGCATATACCAATTATAGCTGTATCAGGTCATGATCCTGGCTCAAGGGAAGCAAAAGAAGCCATACAAGCTGGAATGGACGCCTTCTTAGAGAAAGACATGAATCAGAACCAACTTGGGAAGATCATAAGAGAAATCGATAGCAAGAGGACTGTACATGCAACTGCTGAGTAGGTGTTGTAACTATAGATAGGAGGATATGTATTTGCTGACATGTTGTGTTACTTTTAATACCATTTTGGTTTTCAATTCTCATTCATATTAGAAAGATTTAACATGAGGTAATATGACAATATCATTATTTGGTTTCCTTCTAGTTTCTTTTCAAATAAGATCAAAGAAGTACCACAGTCCTCTTTTTTCATATTTTGGTACAAAAGATGTGGAGAATATAAAGACTTCGGGTCTAATAACTTAGTAAATTTTATCATCTCTTTGTAAACTCAAAAGCAAGACTCCATAGTAGTCAATAACTCAAAAAAACTATCAAGAACAAAGACAGGGTGGTACACTTTCTCCTTTGATGAAGAAACAGAAAGGGACAAAAAACACTTTTAAGAGAAGTGAATACCAGACTTGTTGAATAAGGAAAGAAGATACAAAAACTCTTGTTGAGATAGCTTTGAAGACCTCTTCTCCTCGAAACCACCTTCCTTCAACACATTCATCACTTTCTCCTTGAACTCTCCTCCTCCTCCTCCTTGTCCTTCTTCCATCTCCATGTCATCATCATCATCTTCCATCTCGTTGTCGTCATCTTCCATTCCCATGCTATGGTCACCACCAACATCCATAACAGCTTCTCCAGTGGAGCCATTCAACGAAGCTAGCACCGCCTGAAGAGTCTTGAAGTTCTTCTCCAGCATAGAAACAACAGACTTCTGCCTGAAAATAGCTCCCAAGGTCTTGTTCTTCCTAATAAAACAGACTCTCAAGAACCCATCCCACTCCTTCTTGTTCACCTGAGGCTGCGGCTTCCTAGGTTCGATCCTAACAACAGAAGAATCCACCTTGGGAGGCGGACGGAAGTTGTTCTTCCCGACTTTGAGAAGATGCGAGACTCTAGCATACAGCTGAGTGTTAACAGACAGACGACAGTAAAGATTGTCTCCAGGCTGAGCAACGAGTCTCATGGCGAACTCTCTCTGGTACATGATCACAGCGCACCTGAAGCTCGTCGGGTGAAAGAGAAGCTTGAACGTAAGAGGAGATGATATCTGATAAGGAATGTTGGCAACACATATGTCAAACCGTGGAAGCTCAGTCTTCAGAACATCACCTTGGATCACCTTTAATACACAACACAACATCTCTAATGTTAACTACAGAAAGATTCAAACTTTTAACAGTGAGACTACTAAGTTTTTTTTGTTTTGTTTTGGGGGTTACCTTCAAGCGGTTAGAAAGGGGAGTGCCTTGGAAACGGCGCTGAAGCTCGAGAACCATACGGGAATCGAGTTCGACGGCGATGACTTCTTTACCAGCTTCTAGAAGCTTCTTGGTCAAGTTACCAGTACCTGGACCGATCTCGAGGATCACATCGGTGCTCTTAATCCCTGCTTTCTGGACGATTGAGTCGACGAGGAGAGGGTTCTTGAGGATATGCTGTCCTTTCGATTTGTGGAAGGAGATTCCTCCTTGGTAATTGTTTGACGGTGCCTTGGCCTTCTCCTTCCTTATCTTCCCTCCCGCCATTCTCGCTCGACGCTCCTTTTTTCTCTAAGCTTTTTCACGCCGCCGCTCGCCTTTTGGGTTCAGACAGAAGAGAGTAGTAGGGTTTTGTTTTCTTAATTTGAGCCCCCGCGTTTCTATTTAACATCATTTCTTATATTTTTATTTTATTTGTTTATTCGTCCGATATTTTCATTTGTTTCTAAATTGAGCTCATTACTTCTTTCACCTTTTTGCTTACGACCTTCACTTGATCTCCATATATATATATATGGGCTAAGTTAATGCTTCTTACATTTTCCTTATGATAAGTTATAGTGAACTCATATAGTCTTCTACCTCACTTGATCTAGCTTACCAACATCACATTTGTCTCTGTTTATGATCTAAGAAATCTCATTCTTTGATTTGTTTATTTCTCACAAAATCCCAACCCTCCTAAAAATCCTGATATTTTTAAGTCTTTTGACAAAAATAAATATTAAAATCACAGATACTAAAAGTTTCATTGTCGAATATCTACAATTAAATAGAGACTTGTTAATGTATAGTTTTATATAATTATTATTATAACATATAGTTTTAATAATTGTATTTATAAAATTACTTATAAAAGTATTAAATTGAAAAAGAAATATAAAATATTTTATAAAACTACAATATTCCTAAAATTGTATGCTTTATAAAAAATTAATTAATTTTAAAAATTTATCTTAATTCTCTTAAGGATAACTTCATTTTTTAGAAATGTTGAAGTTTATCCAACGTTCTGTCTTAAGCTTCAAGCTTCCTTTTGAGAAGTCTTGGATTTGAATTAGCTAATTCATTTCTTTGAACTTAATTTTTTTCAATACTTTAGTCAAGTTGTCTACGCCTTGCTCATTTTTCGGAATATATTCAACGCCTTACACATGTTCTTATAGATATACCTTAGCTACAAATCGCGATTTGTATTTGTTGATAGTCCGATCTGCATTCTTCTTGATTTTCATTTGACACCAATAATATAACTTGGTTTATCAACTAGAACACATATTTTGTTCTTGTTGATTAGAGAATTTTCTCTTTTTCACTAGAATCTCATATTATTGTTTCTGATTTATATTTGGTTTTTTTTTTCTTATAATAGATGAGTGAGATGATTAAGATTCTTTAATGGTTTAACATTTATTTTTGCTATAATCCAATGAGAGAATATTTATTAGATGATGCCAACAAGGTAGCTTGCATCAGGGAAATATAGATGATTTTTTTTCTTATAATAGATGAATGAGATGATTATGATTCTTAAATGGTTTAGCATTTATTTTGCTATAACCCAATGAGAGAAGATCTATATGTACATGTATCAGAGAAATATAGACAAGTATCCAAAATTGGAGAAGATGTATATTGACTCCAAGAGAGCCTATGACAATTATGATTGCATCTGAAAACAAAATTATTGAATAAATTGCATCTGACAATAAAATTATTGAATAACTCTGATTAAAATTTATGGTTGAACGCTGAGTTTAAAAGAAAAGAATATGTCTGCTTGACTTTATTTATGTATCCGAAGTGTTTTTTTTTTTTTTTTTTTTTTTTTTTTTTTGGAGGGACTTCCACCCCCAGGGGCCAACCCCTCGGCGCGAGGCGGACCATTTGGTACTATGGGGAATTAGATACCCCAATTGCTTGGCCAGCGGTTCGAACCCAGGTGCGTATTGGGGCCGAAGCTCCCTCAACACCACCAAGCCAACCCCGCTGGTTATATCCGGAGTGTTTGTTATGACTATTTTTCTGCTTGTTGTTATTATGGGATGTCGTTTGGAAAAAATTCAGCAAGCTCTCAAAAGAAACTAAGTTTTATGATAACACTAGTGGTCTTCCGGCGCTACGCGCCGGGTTCATATATTTTATTCTTAAATGAATTTACATTTTATTTTATTGTTTTTGGTATATGTTCAAAAATATGAAGATAAATATATGTTAAAGAGAATGATAGTTTTTGATCTATTTAATAGTTGTTAATGATCATAGTTCATACTTTGTTTTGAAGTTGATTATGTCAATCTAGAATAGCATAAGTGATTATGTATGATCAATTCAATAAAGGTAAAATTTAGAAACTAATAGTCGTAACAAAGTAAATTAAGTTGGAATTTAAATATAAAATAATTTTGATGCTCGAGAAGGAAAAATATAAATGTTTGTATTTGTTTTTAAGATTGCTTAGGTTTCAATCTACGCAAAGTTCAAAAACAAATTGCAATTTACCCCAGTTTTTCTCTTAAAAGTTTTCTAATTTTGATTATTTATAACAATATTTCAACAAATATTTTGTATTTTTTGGTAATCATATAAAACCAAATAATTATTTAAAATTAATTAAAATCAAATCGAGTTTAAAAAAAAACTATTAGTAAATTAACCAAAAATAACACAGAAAATGAATCAAAATCTTATAGAGGTTGCATGAAATTGTTTAAGAGAAACAAAGGCATCATCAAGTTGCTGGTGAAAAGCGTCTCAAGCCAAGCTAATAGCTCAAAAGTCTAAAGCCAGAGTTGAAAGAGATAATCCAGATTCAAGGGGTACCACACTTGTAAAGGAGGGCTATATGGCAAGATCATGCCTGCTCCTATGCATCATCTTACACAGATCAGCAGCAAACTGGTCGGAGTTAAATGATCACTCATTCTCAGCCTGATTCTGTAACTGCCACATCAACCCAGTCGAAAAACCTGCAACCTCATTACCATTACTGACGTCTTACAATTCCTTAAAGCTCAAGCAGTTCCAGTAGCAGATACTTACACACGGAAAGACAGATTTTTTGGCAGCACCATCACAGGAAAGATCTGGTGGTGGCTCTTCTTCTGCAGTGACAGGGACTGTTCCACATGGAAAAGAAGCAAGACACCTTAAAGACACCTTCAATAGCTTCTCCGGTTCCATAGAATAAGAGTGTCTCATCTTGGCGTCTTAGCCCCTACAGTAAAAAAGTATATAAATCCTTTTATAATGAGGCTGTCTCTGTCACTGCGACTAATCAGTATGTGGAAAAGACATACTTGAAGTCTGCCATTCCCATCACCGAGGGCAGTCCTGCTTCAAGCACACAAATTACTGTTGGGATGTTCCATGTGATTTCTCTGCACCATTTCAATGTTTCTTTCTCCAAATCCTCTAGATGGAACAGAAAACATGTCTCAGCGAAGTAAGAAACAATTACCAACAAATAAAAAGAACAACGGTATTGATAAGCTGTCATCAACTATTTTTCTATTTCCTTGTTGGATTGGGCAAACCTATTTTTGGGTTTTACGCCATTGCATCACACAAAAAAGAAACATGGAGCTAATCTCTTTTATATTCAGGTGTTTGACAGGTTATAAGTGAATTGTACTCTACACGTGAGTTTTTGAAAAATGATCTAAATAGCATAACAAAAAAATTCAGCGCATACAATTCTTTTATGCCGTATGCGATGGATTCTCATTATTGCTTCCTCTTCCATAGCTGGAGTCCACCATGGATCCTAAGCGTTTCAAAAACAAAGAAGATGATCACCATTACCATTTCTTCATAATCGATAATAATTTAATTGCATGCTTTCAGAGACATGGTACCATTCAGAAGACGTCTAAAGCTGCAGTCAGATTAAGACCAACTCCTCCAGCTTTCAGAGAAATAAGCAGAACCTGTAGAAGCATAAAAACGTTTAAGCTCTATGTTCCAATTAAAAAGTGTTGGAAGTTCTGTTAGAAATGATCCATCGAACTAAGGTTTGCTAAGATCCTCTGTGTGGCTTTTTGGAGTAACTAAGATCCTATAATCTGTAACATCTTCTCCACTTCTCACTAAGACAGAAGTACAACTCTAGTTGAATCAAGAAACTATATATAGAGGATTCTCACTTCTCCCTTTTCACAAACGTTTTATGTAAAAATCAAAAGGATAATTTTATCTAAAATATAAAACCTGTTAATACACATGTGACCATTAAATTAAACAGAGATACCAAACAAATGATTCATATGACATATCAGAGCATAGTAAATAACTTTATGGGTTAACTAACCTTTAAACTTTTAACTGCGAGAGCTAGAGCAAAGTTGATTTTCCAGAATCCTTTCGTCCTTCAAGGTGGTAAGTGCTTTAATAATCTCACTGATATCTTCAAAATCATTCGCTTGTGTCTTCTTCTGAAAACCTGCAACAATATAGTCAGAAAAAGAGACACTAACAACTGGAGAAAAAGAAGCGGAGACCTTGTTGGTGGAGAGGAAGAAGATTTGGTGAAGAATTAGAAGCTGACTCGTGTGAGGTGTGCTCATCATAGCAGGAGGAGACCTGTATTTATAGTGAAGGCTTCAATGGTTAGTGTGGAAGATGAAGAGGTTCATTGATTGCTTAAATTGGGCGGATTGGAGTAATCGCTTGAAATCGGAGTAAAGATATGATAAATTCATAGGGGAGACGTTACAAGGTTTACGTCGCCGCTCGAAGTCTCGGGACCTCATCGGAGACCTCACCAGATGAGGAAGACGAAGTGACGGTATGTTGCTTATTTTGTGATGGGCTTGGGCCCTCATCCGGATTAGAAACCAGACGCGCGTATGGAAAATATTAATCCACTGAAAATGCGACATGTGTCACGAAATGCCCACCCCTCCAAAGATGACGTGGACGCAGGAAAATGCAGATAAGTCTACTTTATTGTTATAGATTTTGTTTTATATTTTGCTTCAGCAGGTTCTCGGATGAAACTAAGTTTTATGATAACACTTTGTTTTATTTTTTCTTTCAGCAGGCTCTCCAATGAAACGAAGTTTTATGATAACATTTTTTTTATCTCGCATAAGGCATATATCTGTAAGAACAGATTTGTGGCTAATCTATGTATTCTTTTGCAAATATGTTAGAGAGCAAGTATGTAAGTGCATAAAGTAAAAAAACACATAGAAATTTGTTAACGAGGTTCGTTTCCTACATCCCCGGGACCACGTCCAGAACTCATTCACTAGAAAGATCGCAACTACAATTGCTATATGGTACCAGCACACACCCGTGCCGACCACTCTTATCTAGAATTACAATGATGAGAGCAACTACTACTCCTTGTCTTCTTGACGAGTATAGTTCTCTATAACAAAACTACCAGATCTCTCAACTGGTAGGACGACGTCACACACATCTATGTGCATCTTCAATAAACCCTAGACGCGTAACACTTCCAGTCACCGTCTCGTTGTCTTTATACTCAAACGCCAAACCCTAACCACGGAATTGGGCTTAGTACAAATCACCAAGGCCCACATGACTTCTCTTATTAATTCAAAGCCCATGTGGCCTTTGCATCATATATCCTCAGCAACTCACGTACCATCACGTTTTTGCTTCAGCTACCATATCATTCTGCACATACTTGTCTCACAAGTAATCACCAAGTTCCAGCATCTATATAAAGCTCAGTCAACATAACTCAACAATCTCTCCCTTGTTTTCTGAGTTTTATAATCCAAACAACATCTAAATATGCTCCTCACGTAACAACAATAAGGCTGCTCAAAGATCAATCTTCTTCATTCTCTCCCTTTTTATTTGAGTGTGTTAACTCATGCTCAACTTTGAAGGCATCAAACGCTCTCCCTAAATTATTGCATGACATTCTCTCCCTGCTTGAGTGCACACTCACATAAAACTACCACGCTTAGAAGTAGAACACATTCATACTTTTGTCTCAACGTCACTTTCCAATAAATTCTGCGTAAAACTGATGATCACTTAGAACTTCTCTCCCAACATCAGTTAGATTCTCTCCCTATTTGAGTGCACATTCATATAACACAGTCGTTTTTAGATCTGTCTCTAGCTTCCGGAAGGTCTGACTATTTCTCAAGGTCTGACTGTTTCTCAAGATCTCATGTCGCATCAACTCATGCTGCAACTACTGTCTGACAGAATCCATACACTCGGTACACTTCTTCTTTGATTCTTAGATGATATAAGCTTGGCTTTGTTCTTCTATAATTCTGCTGTTAATCAAAAATCTTTGATCTCCTTTGATACTATCCACCTTCATTTTAGCCGTACCCAAAGTAACATGTCCTTGTCACACATTCTTTCTCTGAACTAGAGAAAAACAGAAAATCGGATTATAACATGTAGTCCCCATCTATGCTATTTGCTTAGAATCAGCTGTCCCAACATCAAACAGATACCGCTGTCGCCAATAGCACAGGATCGGAGCCTGACGTATGCACATAACAGTCTCTGACTGATGCAGTAGCAGTTCTGAGCTTCATTCTTCTCTTGTTCCATTCTCTCTTCAAACTTCTACTCGCTGACCAGACATATGTGGAGATATCTTGACAGCATGTCAAATCAAAATACCATTCGGCCCAACATTCTCTCTGCAATAACTTGATCTAATTTTCTTTTTCTTCTTGGAACTCTTGGAACCCCGTCAAGGAATCAGCACGTAGAGTTTTATGTAACACTTGCAGAAACTAACTCAGATAACTTGCAACACACCAAACCAAGTGTAGGCTCAACCACTTGGTTATAGAAAGCATCTAAAGCAAAATCAAGTATCTGCTACAACAGTACTCAATCACTTTAACCTCCCTTTTTAAAAAAAATCCTGTAGCCATTGGCATATAAGAAAAACTCAGCTCCCCTTTGCTTTCTCGAGTAAGACACTGATATCTTTGACGTTTTGCTACCAAGAGTAACCAAGATGTGATTCTGTCCAGTTACACATATTTATTCATCATCTTTTCTATGATTTAGCATCAGACCCAGCTTGACAACATTCTCTCAAATCTTAAGAACCTGAAACAGAGGAACAAAACAAATCTTACGCATCACCATTTTCTGAAAGCGTCCATTGCTCATTCTTTTCAGGACACACTGGAAAGTACTGCTCCAAACCACATGTCATCAATCTTTAGCCCTTTTAATATTCTCGTGAAAGTATCACTGATCATGTCAAAGACTGCAGTAGGAGAAACTTCTCCGAGAAACCATCACTCGTATGATCTCAATCAAACTTCTGAAAACACAGTGAAGAAACTCAAAGGAAGTTGTTCCATTATCAGAAAGGCACCTTGAACAACTCTTATCTCAACACTGACAAGAAAATCTTGTGTTCCATCTTAAAACTGCACCAAAGAACAATCATCACAAGACACCAAACTGATTCTCCAATAAATTCTTGTGTTCCGATGAGTTTGACCCCTTTTAGATTGCTGACTAAGCGGTTCACACGTAACGGTAAGAACATAGCACTCTGATCTCGTCCCAGCGGAGGCATCCTAAAAGCACTAGCTCGCACATTTAACTATAATTTATAAAACCCCGAGAGCATCATTCCTCATGCACCAGACACAATGACTTTCTATTGTTCATTTCACCTTAAAGACCAGTGATTTCTCTGATTTCGTTGTTATCCTTTGAGGTAGCCACATGAGCCTTCTAACTTCACTTCACAGTCATCTCCTTGCTTTAGTTTCAAGACCACAGTGAGCATCTTTGGATTTCAAACTCTCAACCTCTGAACTCTTGAGTTTTCAGACTCGTCAACAATGAAAAGATGAACAAATATATTCCTGAGACTGAATATCACTTCAAGCAACCACTCACTGACACCTTGAGATCTCTTGATGACTTTTACAATAGTCTAAGATTTTGATGGTGGAAATCTGCATCTTAGCCTTACGATGATCCCTCTCTTCACAGAATCAGAATGTTGCTTCATCCTTCAGACTCTGAACCCTTTTTTTTTTTGTTTAGCAACTCTTTGCAATTTAGAGGTCTGAGCTTGCCTTTGACCATGATTCCACAAGCTGCTTTTCTTGTATTTATCAAAAACATTCTCTTTTACTTGGGTCACGTGCAAGAACCCTTGGTAAAAACATGACTGCAGACTCTTAATCAACTGTTCTGGCGCTCCATCAGTCAACCAAGACATAGGTCTCTGCAACAAATTCCTTCTATTGAAATCCAGCTTTACATGTCTAGAAAGCCTCTGGAGGGAGTTGACGAAGCTCATACACAACTTAAACCAACCGTTGGAATCACAATCCCACCGTTGAATTTCAAGACAGTAGTGTAATGAGGATTTTCACCAAGTTTAAGCTCAATCAGATTACTTTTGAATCTCAACACGTTGCCTTGAAACACCCATCTTAGAACATATTGATGCAACAGTTTTTGGATCAATTTTTTTTTTTTTTTTATCTTCTTGTTGACTTGAGATGCCCATAAGTTTTCTCAAAGCTTCAGATGAGTACGATCCTTTAACAAAAATCTGCAAATTCTTGTTTTCTTTTCCGCTTGAGTCTTGACAGAACTCACATACTGTAGTAATCACCTTTCCAAGCTACCAAGTACATGTTGTCTGACAACAATAACCCTTGCATGCTCTTTTAAACGAACTCTGCAAAACCTGCAACCATCCTCTGTTTTGCTCCCTCACAAGTTCTACTTCTTACTCCGTGCTCTAGCCAAATTCAAGACAAGATAATTTTTCCATCTTTATTCTTCGACACCATACCCAGATATACCAACTTTGACGCTAACTGCTTCCCGGGATCCCATCTGCTTAACACAGCTTCACACTTATCTTAGATGCTATGAAAACTGAATCAGACAAGAATTCTTCCTTTTCTGCATTTTTCATTTCTCAGTCACTGATTCCCTTGATTTCTTCAGAGCATGTGTATTACTCGCTTCATATCTAACAAGATTGATTACTTGATCTTTCCCCTTCAGTCTGGAAACAAGAGACATATCGTGTTTACAGAGACGAAACTGAGATTCTTGAGTCAAGCAGCATAAAAACTCTTTGCACTAATATAAGCCGATCTTTCTGAAATCAACAGCAAGGCCATATCTCTTCTACTTGACTTGTAGACCAGAACCAAGTGTAGCCAGATCTCACGACACCATATTGAAAGAAAATTCAGCGAGCATACTTGAGTTTTCTTCTTAAAATGGTCTTTGAACAAATGACTTTTAACCAAGAGAGAGTACACCAGTTGCTTGCATTACCAACACAGCGAGTGACTGTATTTTATTAACAGCTTGATTGCTAGTGCCTTGCCTTGAGGACTTTTTGTGATCTCTTTAACTACTCAAATCTTGATTTCTGTTCTTCTTTCACTGCTGCACCCAATATAACATCCAGAAATCTTATCTCTGTTTCAGCTTAGCTTGCTCTCAAATCGACTATGTATCTTGAAGAATACCATGAACGCTTTCTGCAACTGAAGCTTTCTCCATTGTATTAAGTGTGACCCCTAAGCCTCTTTTCAGATCAGATCAAATACTATCGATTGATTCTTCTTCTGTCTCTGTGCTTTATATGTAAATCTTTTGTAACTCTTCCCTTGATTCTATAAGCATCATGAAGAACTATCTCTGCAGCCTCCAGGAATTTATTGACTCTGCAAATGTTCCTTCTGGTGGTACACAAACTTACCACTAGCAAGCACTATTGAAACTTAGGTCGTCAACTTATTCAATAATTCTCTGATTTTTTCTTGAAGCGATTCTGATACATCTCCAATCACTTCTCTGCAAGTCTAGAAACCTGGATTGACCACCCATGACATCTACTTTTAGTCTTTGCAACATTCACTTGCAACACTAGTACTGCATCTCTTGATATATTTTACAACATAAAGCCTTTTGCAAGTAACTTGATAGAATCTCATCGACTTCGATACTGTCTTCTTATACCAGCAGTTCTGATGCTGCCCTTGCTTTATGAACTGAACTCTCATGTTCCAGAGATAATAACCATTGACACGGCAGTATACTTCTTTTGCTTCCAGATATTCTGTTCTTTGATCTGAAATCACACTCACTTCTTGATTCATCTTAACAAGAACAGAACCATACGCTTCACACCACGATTTCAATACTTCATCATTCATGTTCATTCTGATTTTGCGTGCTTCACACTTATTAGCCATGAATCTCAGCCTTTTGTCAACCTTATAAATACCAGGCTGAACTTGATCATTTCTGACCAAAATCTCTGCATTCTACAACATTCTTCCGTGTACTAAGACTGACAGTATCTTACTCACCATTAACATTTCTTGAACCCAGCTTAGGAGATAATTTAACACAGACCCATGGTTCTTCATTGACAACTCCAAGCAGCTTTCAAACACTATTCTGAAACCTTTGATCAATTCTGACAGGAGACATCACAAGTTTTTGCATATGCTTCTGAATGCACCAATCTACCTTGAAAACTCTCAGCTTGTTTCCCTATGATCCGAAAGTACCTTGATCTTCTTCTTCTCCTTGATACATTTCTCGTCCACTGAGAACTCGCATGACACTTCATCTTCTCCCAAAAACTCAGGTTAGCCAACCCAAACTCAAACCCTCTGAGCTGTAGCCAGTAGACTGATCCGGATCCAGTTCTTTCTTTTATGACAATGAGACTGAAAAAAAAGACATCTTCGACACAGCTCTCTTATAGGCAGATATAACCAATCACTGTTGACAGAAAATCCTAACTCTTCAATTGAAAGTCCTGATGCTGACTATATCTTCACTGACACTTTACTGCTCATGCTACTACTCACTTGGGCTGATCCAAACTCTCTGCACCTATCAGGAGATGATTTATTTCTCTTAGCTTCCTCTAAAGCATGTTCCTGCCGCTAGTCTTTCGAGACCTCACAACTTATCATGGCTTCTCACACATCTCGGTACCAATCTGATCACCACTAAGATAACGCTCACAACCAGCTCTTCTTTCTCATAAGTTTTTAAATTGATCCCAAGCGCAAGCCAGTTTGTCTCTCTCTCTATCAAATCTTGATGACATGTCTGCGATTTCCAGTAAATGTTGTCGCTGACCTCTAAAACACCCACATGCACTACAAAAAATCTCCACACTTTATATACGATCAATGATCTGCCTTGACAAACACACGTCTTCATCTTCTACGCTGCCCCCTTTGAGACTTTCCTACGAATCGTTTCAGTGGTCTTTGGTAGATCGGAGTATGAACTTGTATTAGAAATCATTTGAACACTCTCTTCAAGTCGTTCAATCAGGTTTATGAGACTACAAACACCTGTTGTATCTCGACTGACCAATTTCTAACCATCGTTAAGGCTCAAGCCAACACATTTTTATATGTTCCTTGATCTCCAAGTTACACACTTGTAACCACCAAAAACCTTTTTCAAACTTCGACGGCTAGCCTCTTGTCAACACCACAACTTCATGAGCTTACTTCTCCATTGATTCTCTGCATTTCTCTTCTAGGTTCTTAAAATCGTCACTTCTAACAAAGCAGCCATAGTTTCATAGAGCTCTCACTGCCATGACGTCCCACAGACGTAAGAAGTCGATTATCAAGGCTTCATATTTCTCGTTCAGCCCTAGCGTTTCCGACTACTCCACACCTTCGCTGAAGTCTTCTATCTTAGCCACAAATACCATCTCCAGGATCATACCCGAATCAAAACTAGATCTGACACATCTATAGCGGGAACCCGCTCTGATACCAAATGTAAGAACAGATTTGTGGCTAATCTATGTATTCTTTTGCAAATATGTTAGAGAGCAAGTATGTAAGTGCATAAAGTAAAAAAACACATAGAAATTTGTTAACGAGGTTCGTTTCCTACATCCCCGGGACCACGTCCAGAACTCATTCACTAGAAAGATCGCAACTACAATTGCTATATGGTACCAGCACACACCCGTGCCGACCACTCTTATCTAGAATTACAATGATGAGAGCAACTACTACTCCTTGTCTTCTTGACGAGTATAGTTCTCTATAACAAAACTACCAGATCTCTCAACTGGTAGGACGACGTCACACACATCTATGTGCATCTTCAATAAACCCTAGACGCGTAACACTTCCAGTCACCGTCTCGTTGTCTTTATACTCAAACGCCAAACCCTAACCACGGAATTGGGCTTAGTACAAATCACCAAGGCCCACATGACTTCTCTTATTAATTCAAAGCCCATGTGGCCTTTGCATCATATATCCTCAGCAACTCACGTACCATCACGTTTTTGCTTCAGCTACCATATCATTCTGCACATACTTGTCTCACAAGTAATCACCAAGTTCCAGCATCTATATAAAGCTCAGTCAACATAACTCAACAATATCTTCATTGAGACAACTAGGACGATACAAACTTACACTTGTGGCAAAATACTAACCACCTCATTCTCTAGCTTTTTGGTCTTTAAGGTTTTTTTTTTCTTTAATGATTCTGATATCCGAACACCTTCGAAAGAGCATCCGACTATCGTCTAATGACCGTACACCGGAGTAAATCAGGTAGCCCGCCGAAGGCATCCTGAAGTTTTAGCTCAAAGCACTCTCTAACTTTTTGGTTTTTAAGGTTTTTGCTCGGATCAGGTAACTCTGTTTTAAAGGTTTTACGGGTGGAGTAAGACAAGAATTGATTTTAATAAGAAAAATAATATATCCACTTTGTAATGTGTTTTCTAGTTATTGATTTTGTTGTAAAGAGTTACTAACTTCACTTCAATAACTCTGTTATAATACACTGATGCACATAAATTTGTTTAACCAGTCCGGCAAAACAAAAATGAATAAAAATATAATATAATTAGATAATATATTAATACAATCCAAAATCATAACCATCCTCATCCTTTTCCTCTTCTACTTGGTCTTCATAGAATTTCTCATCTGTGTTCATTTCGTATGGTTGTTCTTCATCTTCTTCAGCTTCTTCTTCTTCCTCCTCTTCAATTTCAACTTCCTTCTTCTTCTTCTCTATAACTGTTTCGGTTCTTGATTTCTTGTGAGACTTCTCACCTGACTGAAACAAGAAAAAATTGTATAAACCTGAAAGTGATGGGAACTAAAGAAACAAGAAGAGAAGATAATAATAAAACTTACGGAAGTATCTAAGAGCTCTTCCAAAAGTTCGTAGTTGAAACTGATATTCTGTAATTAAGAATTCGAGACTCAATATCAGAAACACGAGAAAATTCCAAACGTTTTTTTTCTTCAAAAGCTATATATTTTGTTACCTTTCTATCAAGCGCTCTGGTAACAGCTTCCAAAGGTGTGGATGCGGGAGGCGCGTTCTTTGCTTCCTCTGCACGTTTTTTTCGCTTTTCCTAAAAGAATAGAGAACAAGAGTTTGATTGATAAACCATATTTAGGGTCATTAGTGGAGATTGTGCATATTATTATTCGTATAGTCAGATACTTTGATAATATAAAGCATTTGCATGCATAAACACACTACTGCTGCAAAGTTAGTCACCTTTCTAGAATTAGTCACAGATGCTTTAGAAGCTTCAACAAGATTTCTTGCGTATTCAGGGCAATTAGCATTGCTCGCGTTGAAAGCTTCACTAGCAGTCTTCAGAGCTGCTTCCTTATCTGCTTGCTCCTACAAAACAATTAAAAAATTTGGTAAGATTCTAAATAATTTAGAAGGAAATATAAAGAGAAGATAAATGATTATATCCTCTATCACCTTAAGCCAGTCTCTGTTAAGAAACTCCCATGATTTCTTCATGGCTACCTTTTCGTCCTCGTCAAGAATACAGCCATCCACCTGTGACCAACCATCAAATCAAATGTGAAGTGAAAACTGTTGCAAGGAAAATAGACTGAAGAGAAGTTTTTCAATTTCATGTTCCATCTTCAGAGGTTATAACATTCTACTTAGAAACTAATACAACACAAAGGAAGCAAAACTATTGCCCACCCACCCACCACAGGGTCACCATCGAGGTCAGAAAGATTGTCTGATTCATCCGAAGCTTCAGCATTCCAGTATGGTTCTTCTTCGATTTTCTCTGAGAGAGACAGACACAGCAACACAAAATTCTCAAGAGCTCTCAAACAATTAGCCAACAAAGAAAAAAATAATAATAATCTATTTTCGATAGTTGTTTAAGCTATATATACCAATGCCTCCTCCCTCGTTTTCTTCTCTAGCTGCTTTTGCCATTCTCTCTTTCTCTGCTCGCTGGAAAGCAGGAGGATCCGACCCACCAACAACTCCACCAGAAACTTTCATGAACTGCCGCGGAAACAAATTTGGAAAAGAAAAGCATCTGATTGTCAACTCTCAGGAGCCATTTGTCACCAGTTGCATATGCTTAAAAGAAAATGGAAGGAGACAAGTCTGGAGACTTTACCTTTTCGTGACAGTCCTTGCATAATCCATAACCAAAACTTTGTGAATCCTTATGTTTACAGTTCACTACTTCTTTGTCAGAATTTGGTCTTGGCGTAAAAGGTATACTTTTGCTTTTATCGAGCTCCTCAACCTAGCCAAGCATGTACAACAACAATTGAAAAAACAATCAACAAGTAAATATGAGGCAAAAAAAAATTTGCATAATGACAACATCTAATGAACGAATAACTCTACAACTAGAAACGATTTGTAAGCATATCGTGCAAATGAAATAACTCACAGTTAAACTTGCAGCTTCGGTATTAGCAAACTCATTCAATCTTTTGGTTATTGTTGCTCCACACATATGCACAATGTGTGCCTGAGAAACACACATCAGAATCGAATTAAACATCACTGCTAGCTCTATTAATCTTACAACAAATATCATTCGCTAATTAAATCAGATTCTTACAATATCTGTCGTCGAGCAGGTGATACCCTGAGAAATGGCAGCTATGTACATTGCTGCTCCACATATTCCACTTGGTTTCCGGCCAGTCTGCAAGGCAGCCCCAATAGAATGTCAACAATTAACACAAGCCAGAACAATAACTACTCTTAAGACAAAGAACATGTAGAAAGGTAACTATATCCTTTTTTAACAGTCAAATTAAAAAAAAGAGGAGTCGAGTCCCACCTGCATCCAATCTCTCTTCATACTTGAGATAATGTTCTCGGTCGTTTTCATGACATCTTCTTTTGTTTTCTTGCCATGTGCACCACCTTTCAATAAGCCTGCAAGTAAGTGTGTGTATGATGAAACAAGAATTTGATACAACTGTTGTTTGTATTTGACTGATGTTCACACCAAACTAATAAATAAATAAATAAAAGAAGAATGGGAGCCAAAAGAATCTTCTCTTTTAAGATTCACTTGTGGATCTTTCTCTCGGGTGAACTCTCACACTCTTTATTTGTTGCACTCTTTTTCAAACTTATGGGTGAAAACTCATACCTTGTATTTTTACTTATGCATTATTTTAATATGGAAGCCCTTTTACAGAAAAAAAAAAGAAAAGAAAAAAGAATGGGAGCCAAAAGAAGAAGACATAATTACCTTTTGTGAATCGTTCAATGAAGATTGAAGGATCAACAAGCTCCTCAAGGTCCTCACGGTTCGGGTTATCCACCATATAGAACAGTTCACAGAGTTGCAAGTAGACAGAACCTAACTCGTAACTATAGACAAAAAAAAAGTTTGAAATTAAACCATTACCCCCGCATTAGTCAGTAGACAAATCCTCAACTTACACGGAAACTCGAAGGTAGCTTGAAAAATCAATAAGAAGAACCGCAATTTTCTTTTTCCTGCAGATGAGGAAAAGTTTTTTGGTCAAAAAAATATTAACTGAGGGAGAGAAATCTGAAATAAGAATCCAACCTGCAAGCCAAGTAGAGACAGGAAGAGAGTACTAGTTCACTTCTGCGCCCTCTGGTGAAGTTTTGGTCAGCTGCCATCTTTGAGAATAGATTAAATAACGGTGACAAGAAGAGACAGAAGAAGAAGAAGAAGAAGATATGTAAAAAGCCAGACGGAAACATACCATAAATAATCGGAAAGCCATATTGACCACAACATCACTGTCATCACCAATTTGCAAAGCATCTCTCAAATTCATTAACTCATCTTCAAAATCGAAAAACACTTACAAAGCACCGCCTTCTGGGCGTAATCCGGCAACTTCCTTCCCAGCAGTCGCAGTCGCAGTCGAGAGGGGGGTTTTTTATTAGGCTTCAATCGTGTATCAAAAGAAACGAAACACTCACGGCACGGCACCAAAAAAAAACTGAGGGAGAATTGCAGACACTCGTCACGCTTTTTATATCGAGCGCTCCGGTCGCGCTATGCTGTTAAGATGGGCCGCAGGCCTCCATTATTATAATTAGCTTTGTTTATTAAATGGCCCGCCCGGGACTAGAAGAATCTTTATTATGATAGATCACAGGATCTGACTTCAAATGGGCCTTTGTCATAAACTTTAAGATAATGCCATGTGTAAATTATCAGTCTCCGTACTCGGTTTGGTCACCAAGAGCAGATACAACATTCTATTGCACTACCTTTTTTTTTGGTCAAACTTTTTTTTTTTGTCAAAGCACTATCTTTTATTTATATTTCTCACAAGACATTCGGACTCATAAAACACTCTTTGTCGAGTGAAATAACTACTTGCATGCATGAATAAGTTTCAACAATATTAAACCTTTTTTTTGTGAAGTTCCTCGGGTAACAAGAGAATTGTCCGATAGATCAACATGACATTTGTGTCTGTTTATGAAATCTAACAATTTCCATTCTCCGATTCGTTTATTTCTCACAAAAATCCAAACTCATCTTCAGGGTTATTTAAGAAACAGTAAAAAAAAGAGTGTTCGACATCATCCATCTTTGTCTTTATTACTCTTCAGCGGCAATAACACTGATCTCAACTCTCTCTCAAGCAAGTCATAGAAAGCTCTGGTTTTCCTCTGTTCGTTCCAGTGATGCATCTTCCAAAGACCACCAGCAGCCAAACCGAGTGCCATACCGATGATTAACTCCTTCACAACCTATAAAACTGCTACAGTCAACTAGATATACAAACATAGAAGATCAAACATTCACTAAAATGTAATGCACAACCAAATCAGATAAGACAACGGTTGAGTCTCTTCTATATAACAGCAGTTCTGCTTTTAAACAAAAATAAACACTTTAGCTCAAGTTGTATAGGATCATCATCCCTCTTGAGGCAATTAGTGACCAGTGAAACTGGGAGATCTCAAATACTTTTGGATTAATACCAATCAAGCCATCCAAAATTTACACCCACAAAAAAGAAATATCAGAGACTAAATTCCCGCAATGAAATTAACGATGAAATAACAGAACATCCCATGTGATAATTCGGACATATATTTTCTTTTGGCGGCCCCACTTGAGGCCATATTCTTCTAAACTCCCCAGTTCAAGGTTGGTAGGCCTAAGTAAATAGCCACTTAGATTAGAAAATAAAATTAAGACGGGTAAGATATTTTTCTCTCTTTAGTATGATAAATGGCCAGACAATCGTATCTAATATCAACAAGTAAGCTTCAATGCAAATCCTAACATTCCTAGAAAAGTCTTTGCATTCAATTGGCAAAAAAGGTACAACGGAGAGTCTCAGGCTTGTATAATTATTAGTATTGAATTCTAGATACACTACCCCGGGCCCATTAATACATTTAACGGGCCACCAAATAGTAGGCCCCACTTTT